>NW_027411644.1:79545928-79642463 GCF_047663935.1 Musca autumnalis
GGTGAAAAATAAATAACCAAATTACATATTCTTCTAAAGAAAATATATGTATAGTGGAGAGAGTTGCAAGGTGCCTCGGATACCTCTCCAGGTGGTTAATAGAGAAATGCCTATCAAAAATGAAATATGCCATGTGAACCTAAAAGAACGTCTTTCAATAAAACTTAGGTCCAACATTTTGCGGTAGCAAATAGTGTGAACTGTATCCCGCATGTTGGCTAGTTTGGAGGCTTCGTGTAGTTAACTGTAAGGAAGCAAATCTGCCAAAGATATGTTTACCTAAAAGCGAATCCCTTCAAACATAATAATACCCATCAAACAATGACAAACATTGCAAACACATACCCACCAATAAGTGAATCATATTCATGAGGAGACGAAGATTTTACCGGTGCATCAGCACAACAAGACGTTGTCCATGCAGTACCTGCTTGGATGTTATCGCCGTGAGTATCCTTGCACAATCTAGTGGACAGGCTTTCCCCACCAAGGCACGTTAGGAGAGATCTTTTCGATATAGGAAGAAGTTCACAGGTACAAACGAGAACCTTTAGTGCAAGGAGCCTATTAGGCAGTCTTGGATAGCATTCTTGTCGGCAGTACAATTATATAGTGTGAATGTCATACACTGAGATCAATCCAACCATCGCAGCATCCAGCTGCCAAGGCAAACACGAGTGGTTTTGTCCCAATGAAGATTAGGACGATGCAGCCGCCTCAATTCGTACTCCCCCGGAACTGTTAGCTCCATACCTAGCACATGCACGACACACTGCATTTGCTGAACTGCCTAGCTTTACCCACCCACTTTCCTCCTGATTCTTTATGGACGCAAGCAATACAGGTTGCATAATTTTTGACCCTGGACTAAGATGAACCCGAACCAGATAACTGAAAAGGATATACGACTAAACACATTTACGTTGCTACAAAAACACCAAAAGCAAACAAAACACAATGTTCATATAATATCCATGTTCGGACCAGCGGCTTCCATGTTCTTTTGGTCCATGCCGAGACGGAGGCAATCCCAAGACTAATATTGATGTGCAGTGAGTTGGGGTTGATATGAAAAAAAGAAGATACACATATATCTACAGTTCGTCTATCGTAAGGCCGACTGTGACAACATAAAAAGCTCAAAGGTGCTCAACTATGTCTAATAGCCCGGTTACACTTAACTGGATTAACACAGTGGGTTTGGATTTCGAATGTCAATTCCATAGCGCGAACGTCAAATAAATCCTCTCGAAGTGGGTTAACCCGGCAAAAAACTCTAGTGTAACCGCACTATAAGTTCGACATTGCTACAATACTAATAAGATTATGCAGAACAACTGAAACAAGACCAGAAATAGAGACTTTTGGTTCGTGATAGAAGTCGGGAGTGGGTGCATCTCATGGGCTTTTTTGGTTTGTGAAGGACTACGACAGGGACTATGTGGCTGCATGCTGCGTGAACAAAGCCGTCAGAGAGTCGTCGTCGTCGTTGTCAGAATGCGAAATTCTTCAGCAATCCCCCAATCCTCTGGGCATAAAACCGGTCATTACTGTTCCAACCCTTAAATTTTATATTTTTGTTATTTAATTGCAATGGACACCGGTTAGATCGAGGATGTAGTGGATTTCATGATTCCAAAGACGCATCTTTCAACGTTGTGATGGTTAAAATGTACTGAGGAGGGATCGCACCAGAATAGGATGTAGGAGACTAGCTGGCCCGTACATGGAATGTGAAAGGTTAGCAGTAATGTATGGGTAAAAAGATGCAGTGCAGATTATATGGCCAACATAAGGTCATAACCGTCTGGTCTTGGGGTACTTTAATGGTGCAAAGTATCGGAGTTCGCCAGACATATATATAGTGTCACCTGGTCTCACAAGTGACGTCACCTGACAACTTGTCGATTTTCTTGGGCCATCCCATCTTACTATAGCCATATCCATCTTCAGACCTCCCGATTCATCATCTCTGAACGCTGCACTTTAACCAGTAACAAGAAGCTAATTGTCCTAGTTTCGGAGAACTAAGCAACACTTCCAATATTCGGCTAGCAGAAAGGCTGTTTCAGGACATTATCACTGTAACAGCTCACTATATACCTGTTTATATATCACTCAAAGTGAGACAACATTAGCCAGCAGGGGCGACGGGTTTATAAAATAAGCGTGAAGAGCATCGTCGAGTTGAACCCAGTCACCCCCGAGGTAGGTAGCCAACACTAGAAGTTAGCAGGTCTGTGGGTACAAGCGCATTAGGTCCTAGGTAATGACCAGACTTTTATAGCTTCGCCTGAGCAGATTGTTAGCTCTACGTTTTGCACGGTCAATGATGACGCCATTACAAGAATCAGCAGAGAGTGCCACAGTTCACCAGATATAAACCATCACATCACCTGGTCTGACAAATATTTTTTAAATCAGACCTACCATTGTCGTAGTCTGCAGACCGTCCGACTTCATCTTTAATCAATCATGGGATAGCTGATTGGCCTAGATTCAGAGAATAAACCAATAACCGCTTCAGTGATCTGCCAAACCCTTCGATGTTCGGTCAGCAGAAAGGATGTTTTGGGACTTAATCACTAGTCTGTAGCTATGTACCTGCTGGTCGAAAACCTGAAGTGATATCAAACTTTTCCATCAGAAGCGACGAGACAAAAAACTGAACGTGATGAACTTCGCCGAGACAACCCCAGTGACCTAAACACGTCAGATCATCTGAAGAGTTGTAGCATTGTAGCCGGAAGAACTGACAAATGGCCAGGGTGGTCCCACTACCTAAGCCAGACAAAGATGTCAGCAAAGGCGAATCGTACACTTTAGACACAGACATTATTCATCCCCAGCAGAGGAATAGATATCCAGTTGCCGAGCACGGGGTTTGAAAGCACTACAACAACGTTGTGCGCCATCTCCACACATATCAGCCGAGGACTCAAACATGCCTTGCGGTAGGACAAGGAGTTCCCAAAGGTGGGGTTATATCTTCGCAAATTTTTAAACTCTACCTTTCCTGTATTCTACCTCCATCAGAACGCAATGAGATATTTACGTATGCGGAGAACTGTACTATCTTGGTGGCAAATACCTTCCCTAATGTCATCTGTGAATGGCTTGAGAAAGGAGTACTACGCATGATAGATATCATCCTGCCGAGGAGGAACCACCACAATTTGGAATAGATGACGTTCCAATTGCCATTGGGAATACTAAATCATCCGCAACGTTGAACCTTCACGAAATCTCAATGGCAATGCCGAAACAGCCGTATGAGCCGGTAGTTGAGTATTTCAACAAAATTCTGTCACTAGGCACACACTTCGTCGTTCACAGCAGAGACATCGGCCATAAGTCCCAAAAATTTTGGACGGTATGTATTGCATCAAATGATATAGGACATAGCTTCCACAATTTATTTGGAGTCATGGCACCTATAGCACACAAGAAACAAAAGCCCCGTAGTTTGACAAAAATGAGTTTCCCAATGTTGGGTGATATATTGGAACTCTTTAATCTCTACCTTTCCTGTATTTCATCCCCAGAAGTCATTAAGATCGTAACGTACGCGGATGATTGTACGATCATGGCGTCAGTTACCATCCCTGATGTCATCTGTGAAAGGCTAATAACCTATTTGACAGATATTACCATCATTTTGCACTCGAGGAATATGCAAAATCTACCACTAAATCTACGGCTAATCTGTTCATCACATGGACTTCAGACGTGAGCACTGAGTTGAATGTCATGATCGATGGTAGCAGAATTCCAACCACTAACCAATAGCACAAGGTTCTACGGCTAACATTCGGTTGCATGTTCACATTGTCCGTGCATGCCACAACTTTCTGTAGCAAGCTGAGATGAAGGAACAAGGTCCTCAAGTCCCTAGGCGACAGCACTTGGGGGCAGACAAAGAAACCTTGTTGACCGCATATAGTGTGATAGTTCGGTCTGTGGTAAGCAATGCGGCGTCAGTGTGGTTCGAGAATATAAGTGCAACGCGATATTCAAACCTATCAGAACGCTGCCCTGAGAATTGTAACCGGATCACATGCTAGAGGAGACAAATATCCTTCCAGTACGGTAACGCAATGACATGCTCTCGTTGCAGTACTTACTCGATTGTTATCGCGAGATTCATCCTAAGCACCATATTGTGTATATGACCCCACCACCGCATGTGAGGAAGGATTTTAATGATCTTGAGAGATAGAATTAACAGATGTCACAAAGAACTATCGGGTGAATACGTTGTTCGGAGTACATGCCCCATCTATCTCAGCTAAAAACATCAGTTGCAACGATAAACCGGTGTAGCCGCCTCAATTCCTATAGGGCAAGGATTTTTTTCTATATGGGATTTCTCTATGGGATTCGGTTGAAACTAAGCAAAACACAAAATTAGATCAAAATATTGGAAAGTGTGGCCGTGGGGTGCCCCTACAGAAGACAAGCTTCCCCCATTTTTGAAAATACGTAATTTTTGAACATTTCTGTCGAAAGAAATATTTATTTCGCGGAAACTATAACAGATATAGTGTTCATTGTTTTTTGTTAGGTGGCAATACCAGGAATCAGATTGAGCTTTTATGATAGACGGAAGGCACTCTTCCAGTGTGTTAGATGTCCTATCGTTTCGAGTTACAAACATAACTTCAAACCATTTTCTTTGTAGCAGCCGAAGGTGCGATCTAATACAGCACTAAAGCTGCATGTTGAGAAACGCAAAAATTTACTACTCCGCTCATCTCTCCAACTATACTTGTGTACCACAAAAACACCTAACCATGGTGCGATCAGGAGTGTCGCACGCAACCCTGTTGTCTGTAGTAACACAAAGCACCAAGGAAAAATATTGTGATAAGAGGAAAGAGAAGAAGTTTGATATGGTGGAGGGTACAAGTCCTATCGAAAATGTTGTAGCTCTGAAAATTCTCTGAAAGATTATCTTTGGTATCTTTTTCCTAGGTTGTACCGTTTTTGAGATATATAAGTTCTTGTTAGGAAATTGTAGTCATGACACTCTTTTATAAGGAGAGACACAGTCAGTAGATTGTCAAAAGTTAAACTTCTATATCTCAAAAATGGTAATACCCACGAAAACATCATAAAGGACAATCTTGTAGAGAATTTTCACTGCTACCACACTTTCCAAGCAATGTCGTGAAAACCTAAAAAACCCTATAAATGTGAACTTTGACCGCGATTTATTTGAAAATCCCTCCGGCGATTTCTTTTTTTGTTTTTTGATGTTTCTCATCTGTGAACTTTGTAGTTTCAGAATCCACAAAAACTTCCCAGGTGTAAGCACCTTTAATTTAAATTTAGTTAAGGCGCGCCGTGTATCGTTTTCGAATTTTTGGCGAACAAAAAAAAAAACACAAAAGAAAAAACATTTGAAAAACGTTCGAAAATTATATCGTTTACGCAACTTGTGGCAAACATTCGAAAAATATCAGCAAGTGGTATAGTGGGAGGGTATAATTATAATTATTTTATGTATTGGAAAATTTGCCAAAAATAGTTAAAAATTCCGAAAATCGGGAGGTACGTTTATATCGTGGCTATACCTAAACGTAGACCTATATTGAACATTTTTTGCAAGGAGGTATTTTGTCCACTCAGAACTCAAAATGCAAAATTACAACTAAATCGGTCGGAAAATTTGGCTAAAATCGTCAAAACACCGAAAATCGGGCGGTACTTTTATATGGGGCTATACCTAAACATGGACCTATATTGAACATTTTTTGTGAGGACGCATTTTGTTTACTCAGAACTCAAAATCGGGCGGTACATTTATGTATGGTCTATACGTAAATGTGGACCTACATCCACTAAAATTTTGTTCTATATTTTTGCCTCGTTATAAAGCTATGTTTAAAATTTCGAGGCGGTAGCTCGATTAGAACTATTTTTGCCACTCCTTTCCATACATGTGAGACCACTGTGCAACCCCTTGCTGTTAGGTACATACAAAAGGTGGTTGTTGTGCGATGCGAAATTTGTTTTCGACATTTCGTACCGAAATCGGTAGAAAAACATTGGTATATTCGAAGGGAAATTTACTTTCAGCATTCCCTCGAAATCGGAACGATATCTGAAATATAGAAATCGGGACGAAATCTGAAAGGTTTTTATTCCGAAATTGTTCAGATGTGTCGAACATCCGACATTTGGTTTGCTGGGTATATACGAATCGAAAAATTAATTGCATGTTGTTTCCATTATTTCCACTAGCGTTAGTGGTTACCAATGTTTCTTCTTCAGAATTTTCTTTATGTGTTTCAGTTCTTCATTTTTCCTTCCTAAACCAAATCCATTTGGAAATTCCAAATAATTGAGATCTGTATTTAAACTAATTTCTAGTTAACTATTTCCAAATTTCTCTAGAAACAAATTTTAAAATTAATTTCGCAAACAAAATTTAACACAATTTGACAGTCGCACTGTCGTCACACCTCCCTCCTCCACTCTTTCTTTTGCGATTAGTTTAATATTTAATTATGAATTATTGTCCAACTAAATGTATGACTTGTAACATTTTAAGAGGAAAACAAGAAAATGCACTTTACTATCGGTAAGCATTGAGGCAGGCAGGCAGTTAGCAACAGATCCCAGCAGCAACACCAACAACAACACTAGTAAAAAACCCCGGCAATAACTATTATTAATTATTACACGAGAAATTTGTTTGGAGAGACGAAATAATCAACTTCCCAAAATCACAGCTTATAAATCATAGCAATTCTTGTACGACAAAGACAACAACGATGTGTTTGTTGCTGTACGCGTGAGAGATATGGACGTAGACACCTTCAAATGGATGAATATGCGGATGGTTGGTAGGTTGGATGGACATATAGTTTGCTAGATTGTCTAGATGGCAGTGTATGTAGTGGTTGGGTGAAGTCAGTTCGTTTGTCATTTAGCTCCTACATACATACATACATATGTGTGAACAGTTTCACAATTTATTCACATCCAGCTATAGATCAATAAGTGATGGTGTTGCGGACAACCGGGAGGGCGTTTACATTGCCCAGATTAGACATAAGTTTGTTAGTTCTTTTTACAAGCCATGCTAAGCAGCCAAGTAGGCAGTCAGCCTGATATGTACATCGTTGTCTATAAAACTTTTAGCATCAATACGAAAAATTACCAATCAGCCAGCGAAATACTATTGGCAATTTAACGCATGATTAGATTGAAAGAAGACAGAATTTAGACAAGCCTCATAAAAAACTAACCGTACTCCAATATAAACAAGGCTTTAAAAGTGTTTAAACAATGTTTTGAAAGACAACAAACAGCATCAACTAAAGCCAATAAATAAATAAAACGTATCTATTGGATGAATGCTTAACAATCATTCCATGTCCAAGAAAGTCTTTTAATCCCTCTGTCTGTCTACCACATGTTTTGATGATTAAAAGAAGCTGTGAATCATAAAATTAGTAAAATTGATGTAAGATGTTCTCACTGCCAAGGTATTGGGATTTTATGCAAAGTTTTAATGTTCGAGAACTCTTAATGAAGTGAATCAAAATATTCTGAGAAAAGAATGGGAGAAAACAATAGGCCTGATACAGAACATTTGTCACACAAGACAAACGAAGAATAAATTTGCGATCACTCAAAGGTAGGGAATAAAAGACACCAAGGAAGGGTCCTGATCGGATTGAACATGGAAATTCATTATTTACTAGCAGACCCCGGTCCGCATTGCTGGCCCGTCGTAATGAGTTTTATGACAACATTTTATCGACTTTATGCTTGAACATTAAAAAATAGGTATTTTCTACCTCACTTCCTCGGTCTATTGTCAAACCGAGAAGGATTTTTTGTCTGTAACCTTTCTTTTCTCGTACGGACTTTGTCGGATTTTTTCGCCAATTTATGCTTTTTAGGATTTATTATCGTCCATGTCCCTGTCTTTATCCTAAAGCGATCTAATTTTAAAGGTTAAAAAGTGGTTAAATCGAATTCTCCCGCTTATTGAGACTTATATGTTTTAGCTATTCATGGCTGATGGACCGTTGAACCTCACCATTCAAGTAAATTTGTAAATATATAGTTTTTCATGATCGGGGGCGCAACCACCGTTGTCTCGAAAACTAATTTGCAACCCGATGCACTCATAAGTTTAGCAAATATAGAGATTATAAAATAATAGGCCCCGAAATTCGTCTACAAATATATAGCATTTTGGACCACGGGACATTCCTGAACATTTTCTGAATATTAGGTTCAGTAGTTTTGGAAAAATAATGTTTTGAAAAGAGTGGGCGTGGTCATCAGTTTTCAAGATATAACATATTAAAAAAAGTAGGCTGGTCCGGTATCTTGGCTCCAAATATGTACCTAGGGTGCACACAACTTCATTGCCTACCAAAATGTATGCTGAAACCGATATAATCATACATTTGGCTTATATATAGCGTTTAACAGAAAGGCATGGGGAAGGTACCCCACCTCTCCCGAAATTCATAATATATACATAACAACGGCAAACATTGAGCTTTTGTCGCAAGTTTTATGGAAATCCCTTCAGTAGTATTGGAGTTGTGACATATTAAAAAAAAACAGGCGTGGTCGGGCCTATAGGCCCTAAAGAAGTACCTAGATTGTAGATTAATCCGTAAATTTTTAATCCGATACATGCATAATTTTTGCAAATATAACGTTTTTTAAAAATATCACTTAGGGGATGTACCCCGCTCCCTCTGGAATTCAATAAAATATGTAACCTGTTTTCGGGGGGCGTGGTAAACTTTTCTTTCCAAAAAACCTAAGTTGGGTTACGACAGCATTTGATTTTTATTCATAAAGGTAAGTCGTTTTTTTCAAATATGCCCCCTTCAAAATTCAAGAAAATATGCCCGTACATTCCCTGGCATTTTCAGGAAATCGGTTCAGTAGTTTTGTAGATGTAACATATTTTAAAAAGTGGGTGTGGTCATGTCATTGGATCCTAAAAAAGTGGGTAAGGTCTTCCGAAATATATACATTCGTAATTATTGTAAATATAACATTTTTAAAAAAGTAGGGTATAGGGGAAGTACCCCGCCCCTTCCGAAATTCAACTGAATTTGTAGCCTATTTTAAGCGGGGGCCATCCTTGTACTTTCCCTGGTAATTTCAGGAAAATCGGTTCAGTAGTTTTTGTAGAAATGATAAAAATTGAAAATTGAAAAAAGTGGGCGTACATTTTCTTTGCATAAAAAAATATCGAAATCGGTCCAGCCGTTCTCAACTGATGCCATGACCAACGAACGACATTTGATTTTTATTTTTAAAGATTTAAAAGTTTAGACAAATCGCGATTTCCTTGAAACTCCCTTCAGTAGTTTTGTAGATATAACCTAATTAGAAAGTGAGCGTGGTCGGATCTTAAGTCCCAAAGTAAGTACGTAAGGTTGGAGACACAATCGCCATTGACTCGTAAATAAATTCCGAAACCGATACATTCGTATTTGTTGCAAATATTACATTTTTACAAAAATAGGGCATAGGGGAAGTACCCGCCCGATCCGAAAGTCAAAAAATATGTAGCCTTTTTTTAATGGGGACCAACCCTGTGCATTCGCTGATAGTTTCAGGAAAATCGATTCAGTAGTTTCGTAGATATAACATATTTAAAAAAGTGGGCGTTGTCCAGTCTTAATGCCCCAAATAAGCACGTAAGGTCGGAGACACAATTGCCATTGACTCGGAAATTAATTTTCAAAGCGATACATTTGTAATTGTTGCAAATATTGAATTTTTACAAAAATTCAACCAAATGTGTAGCCTATTTCAACAGGGGGCCATCACTCTACGTTCCCTGAAAATTTCAGGAAAATCTGTTGAGTAGTTTCGTAGATATAACATATTTATAAAAGTGGGCGGAAAAGTGGGCGTGGCCAATTTTTCTTTGCATAAAAACCTAAACTGGACTATGACTAACATTTCCACAAAAAATTATCCAAATCGCTCCAGCCGTTTTCAACTGATTCAATTACCAACAAACGACAATTGAGTTTTATATATAAAGATTATTGGTCCTTCTTTAATCTCAAGTGGTCGCTAACCTCCCCTCGTTCTCACCTGAGGAGCTGTCTTTATCACCCGTTGCCTCCGTCAACACTTAGAATCAACTTCCGGACTTCATCGGCAATTGATCGAATGTCGGTGACAGGTTGGTGCTATATGTCCTCCTATCGGATTCGTTGTGGTCGACGGTCTGGAGGTCTTGGGCTCTAAGAGGATGACAGCACCGCTGGAATCGGTAGCAGAGAGCGTGGACGTCTTCTTGGGCGATACTCCGTCTTGCACAGTGGTTCCGCCCGTAGATAAAAATCGAAAAATTGATGGCAACAAATTTGATTGCGATTGAAATACATATTATCTAAACATATCAGATTTTTAACATCCAGCATTATTTTTGTAAATTTACAGCGGTTATATGTTATGTTAAGTCGAAGAAGTTGTGATTTGTACGTGAGGCCTTAAAAACGAAAAATACATTCGCGAAGCATTCGCAGGTTATGAGTAAAATTATAAAAAATAGGAGAGGTAAATGTGACGTAGCGGTTGGAAGATACCAAGGAACGGTCCTGACCGGTTTTAACATGACAAAGCCCAGGATTTATCTTGGTCCCTCTTTCATCTCAAGTGGTGTCACCTGGGGAACTGCCTTTAGCACCCGTTAAAGGTAGTGAGCTAACATGTGCCGCGCGTTCACCTATAAGAACTCTAAAAACTTGGGTTTGGGCGTCGGGTTAGTAACCCTCCCCTAGAAAAAACAGCCTACTATGAAAAAACGAAAGAAAAGAAAAACAAACCCCTCTAAAGTTGACGAACACCGCAAACGTTTTAAGGACCATGATCTGTGAATCTGCACCTGGAATGTTCGCACTTTATAGAGAAGGTGCAGTTTACGCATTGGCAGATGTACTTGAAAAGTACAAGGCCGACATTACTGCCATACAGGAAATACGATGGAACGGGAAAGGCATCACAACAACACCTAAAGGTAACGCACTGTATTATAGCTGCCATGACATAAAGCATGAGTTTGGTTGCGAATTTGTAATTGGTCGGAGGTTAAAACATCTGGTCTCCAGCTTCACCCCAGTGAGAGAAAGACTCGCTGCAATTCGATTAAAAGCAACATTTTTCAACATCAGCTTTATTTGCGCTCATGCTCCCACTGAAGACAAGGACGAACAGTTCAAAGATATATTTTACGAGCGCTTAGAAGAAACTTATGACCGTTGCCCTGCCCATGACATTAAAATTATACTAGGCGATTTTAATGCCAAAATTGGAAAGGAGAAAATAGCTCTGTTCCAGAACTAAAAAGTTGTTACAATTTTTACCACTTTTACGCATTTTGCGTTCCCGTAAACAAAATTTATATGAAAATCGTTTACGCCTTTTACAACTTTTACGACTTTTACCACTTTATAAAGTACGGGAACAGGCCAAATTTTTGGCCCAACAGTCGGGAAATACAGTATACACAGTGAAACATCAGACAATGGTATGAGACTGATAAACTTTGCCGCTGCAAGAAACATGGTAGTTAGCAGTACCAGATTTAAGCATCTCGATATTCATAATGGCACCTGGCTGTCGCCAGATCAAAGAACAAGAAATCAAATTGATCACGTTGTGATAGATGGAAGACATGCATCAAGCGTGTTGGATGTACGATCTTTCCGAGGTGTAAACATAGACTCGGACCATTACCTTGTTGCAGCAAGGGTACGTACCAGATTAAACGTAGCAAATAAAGTGCGAACAGACACAACACGGAAGTTGGACATCGGTAAGCTGCAATCACAACAGATAGCCACAGCATATTCCACTCAACTGGCCCAACTGCTTAATCAAAGCGATAACATATCAGGACAATGCAAAACATTGCCCACTCCATGCAAACAGCCCCAAAATCAGTACTTGGAAACCGGAGCTTCACCAAGAAATCCATGGTATGACCAGGAGTGTCGTGCTGCTACCGAAGAGAAAAATGCGGCATATAGAGCTACTTTACAGTCAGTAGCAACGCGTAGCGCACGAGAGAGATATCGGAAAAAAAGGAGGGAAGAGAAACGTCTTTTCCCCAAGAACAAGAGAGAAATGGAAAAGCGGAAGTGTGAAAAAATCGATATGTACAGAAGCCAGAATGAAGTCCGAAAATTCTACCAAAGAGTGAAAGAATTCTACCAAAGAGTGAAAGATCCTGTAGAGACCAGCAAGGTAATCTGGTAACAGATACAAATAGCGTGCTCTGGATATGGCAGGAACATTTCTCCAATCTGCTGGTATCCAATAGTAGCGAAGGCGATGATACCACAGATCCAATCCCAGAATATGGTATAGAATGTATACCGCCCGGCCTATATGAGGTAAAGACAGCAATAAATCGGCTGAAGAATAATAAGGCAGCAGGAACTAATGGCTCACCAGCCGAGCTGTTTAAAACCGGAGGCGACGCGCTGGCGGGAAGAACGCGTACCCGACCACTGGAATCTGAGCATCCTGTGTCCCGTCCACAAGAAAGGAGATAAGACTGTATGCTCCAACTATAGGGGCATAAGTCTTCCCCCTATTGCCTATAAGATAGTGTCAGGGATATTGTGCGAACGACTAAAGCCAATGGTCAACGAAATAATTGGATTTAGACCTGGCAAGTCCACAATTGACCAGATATTTACCCTGCGGCAAATCCTGGAGAAGACCCAAGAGATGCAGATCGACACATATCACCTTTTTGTTGATTATAAAGCAGCATTCGACAGTCCCCTCCGATCAAAAGTATTCCATGCAATGTCTGAATTTGGTATCCCCGCAAAGCTCATCCGGCTTTGTAAGATGACTTTAACTGATACTAGGTCCTCGTTAAAATTGGAAAGAACCTCTCCGAACAGTTCAGTACCAAAAGAGGTTTCAGACAAGGAGACAGCCTTTCGTGTGACCTATTCAACATTTTGCTGGAAAAGGTTATACGAGATGCAAATATCAAAAGAAATGGCACAATTTACACCAATAGCCACATGTTACTTGCTTATGCTGATGACATAGACATCATGGGACGATCAGTAAAGTAAGTAACTGATACCTTTAGGATGGTCGAAGTAGAATCTGCGAAAGTGGGTCTGGCGGTAAACGGCGAAAAGACCAAATTGATGGTGTCGACGCGCAAAGCGTCCATTGAGCTCGGACCAACTGTGGAATTTGGTACCTATAATTTTGAGGTAGTTAAAGATTTCGTCTACCTCGACACTGCCATAAAAACAACAAACAACATCAGTTGTGAAATAAGAAGAAAAATTGTATTGGCCAACAGATGGTACTATGGTTTAAGTGGGCAATTTAAAAACAAAGCCACACTTCGTCAAACAAAAATAACACTATACAAAACGCTGATACTACCCTTGCTAATGTATGGCTCCGAAGCATGGGTACTTGCGCAAGCAGAAAAGGCAGTGCTCGGTGTGTTTGAGAGGAAAATTCTTCGAAAGATCTACGGGCCGATTCGCGTTGACGGTGAATATCGACGTCGTATGAACCACGAGCTATATCAGCTATACAAAGAAATGAATATAGTTAAACGTATCGAGATGCAAAGATTGCGTTGGCTAGGCCATATCATAAGAATGAGCGATGATGAACCCGCTTAAAAGGCGTATGAATACACGCACATGGCGGTGCACGCAGAATCGGCAAGCCTAAGCTTCGATGGAGCATACAAGTGGATGAAGAACTGAAAAGACGCGGTATTCCCGAAAGCGAAGCAAATTGGAGATCTTTTCTTAGTTCGGTCTATGGTACAAATGTTCTGTAATGGGCCAGCTAAGTAAAGTAAGTAGTAAATGTGCAATTTTCAAAATGATAGCTATAGGTGATGGCATTGACAATGTTTTTACGAAAAAAACAAATTCATAGTTCGTTTTCTAACTTCATTAAAAATAGTTTCTTTATAAATGTCTTTTTTTGCTATGTTTAATATAATTATTATGTTGAGTTTTACTAATGTTGTGAGCATTTGTGAGTCTCGATTTTTTTTTTAAATACAGGGGAAAGTCTTTAGTTTACGATTAAAAAAGTCCAACTGTTAAGTTATTCCTCTTATACCACGCCTGTAAAACCGTCAAAATTCCTAAGATCGGGATGTACGTTTATATGGGAGCTATACCTAAACATGGACCTATACTGAACATTTTTTGCAAGAAGGTATTTTGCTCACTCAGAACTCAAAAATTACAGCCAAATCGGTTGAAAAATATCTGTAAAATTTCGAAAATCGGGAGGTACGTTTATTTGGGTGCTATACCTAAACGTAGACCGATATTAACCATTTTTTTGAATGGAGTTATTTGGTTCAAATTACAGCCCAATCAGTTGGAAAATTTCGCTAAAATTTTCAAAATACCGAAAATCGGAGGGTACATTTATATCGGGGCTATACCTAAATGTGGACCTTTATTGAATATTTTTTGCAAGGAGGTAGTTTATTCACTCAGAACTCAAAATGCAAAATAACATCCATATCGGTTGGTAAATTTGGCCAAAATCTTCAAAATACCAAAAATCGGGCGGTACCTTTCTATGGGAGCCTATACCCAAATATGGACCTACATCCACTAAAAATGGTATTCTATCTTTTTGGCTTATTATAAAACTACGTTTAAAATTTGCAGGCTGTAGCTCGATTAGAACTATTTTTGGCACTCTTTTCCATACAAGTGGGACCACTGTGCCTTGCTATCACATTTTGACACGGATTGTTAGAGCAAGTCTTGAAGCTGCAATAACCGTGCTAGTTCTTCGGACTCGTGCTCTTCACCCAAAAACAATGTCATAACTCGTAAAACAAAAATCTCACTCTATGAGGAGATTCAAAAACTCTCCTACGGGGTCTCGAATGGTCCACAAAGGATCTGAAGACCGATGAGTGGGTATAGCTGGGTAGATATATAGATGTAGTGTACCGTAAGGTCCCAGTCCACATGCAGAACATGTGTATAATATCGTGTTGTCAATTCCGGCCCAAGACGAATCGAGGCGACTGCAACGTCCATATTTAATTGAGCTAAATCCACTCATGTTTGCTTTGGCGGCTAGCGTTCTTCTGCTGTGATGAATAGATTGTTTTCTCTGATGTGCATATATTTTTAGTGGTGAATGCTATCAAAGCCTGTATGATTGGCTTCTTGGTGTAGAGGTTTCAGTTTAAACCTTTAAACTTTCTGCCGAGAGCAAAAAGACATATTCTGTCGATAACACCCAAGTAGGTATTGAATCGACATCTTGTTGTGCTGATGCACCGCCTAATCCACAGGTGGCATTTTGGCACGTTTGAATATACTCCCATTGCGTAGAGCTATCATTACGTACGAGACTTACGTCGCAGAGCTTACCATAGACAGAGTGATTGAACCCCTGCCCACAATTTACACAATCCTTTGCCATTATTGTATTGCTTCCAGTGGTCTGTCCACTTGTTCCCCTTGTGCTTGACTACTAGTCGCTTCACTTCCCTAGCTCTGGCATCCTCCATAAAACAAAATTTAACAATCTCATTTGCACGTCCCGCCGATTCTGTTGGTAAATTTGGTCTAGTTTCTCGTATTCGAGCAGCTGTGATGATGTCTCCTAAAATTCTCTTAGCTACACGAGTATCTAAAGAAGCGGTCAGCTTTTTGAATCGTTGATTTGAATTTGCTGTTAACCCTTGCCAAACAGCTTTCCCAAGGTTTAGAATAGTCGGGGGTTGTGAAGTCGTGTGGTCTGTTAATGGAAATGACGAAAAGAGAGCTTCTGAGCCATGTGAAATCACGAGTTGCCAGGACCCCCGACTTCATGTGTGTAGCGAGCAGCCGCAGCTGTAATGATGTCCCGAAATTTTTTTCGACTACCTGAGAAACAGCTTTCCCAGGGAAACGATTATAAGAAAGTGAAAGAGCCAAGTGAATCTACGGGTTGACTCTACTCGTCATTTATGAGTCAGGATGTCAGAATGGCGAGCGACTTCGTTTATGAAGATATGAACATGCGAGGCCAGAGCTATACGCATCCAGTCATAGCCATGGTAGAATAAGGAAGGTAGAACAGATTCGAAAAAACCATAGAAAATCAACCCTACACGTATGCCCACTTTCTTTCAAAATTGTCAGTGGTGACAAACTTCAAAATTGTTTTTGTTTATGTTTGTTTCATATAATATTCAATTTTCAAAATTTATAAAATGATTGAAGAAAATAAATGGGAAATTGTGCAGAAAAACAAGTAAAAAGTATCAGTCGACTTTGCCGACAGAGATATACCTTCAGCCTATGTGAATTAAAACTTTATTCTACGGGCAGATCGACGCAATTGTTGAACTTTTGTGGGAGAGGTAACATAAATAGAAGATCCATATCGGTCATTTTTGAAGTAAAACTAAATTTAGACAAAATATCAGAAGACCCAACGTTTAGATAAATTTGGTTGCCCCGTTCAAGGGATATCGTTGTTGCCAATCTTCGAACTGGAACTAAGTTTGGACACCTTTTGGGCTGTTTTCTCATGAAGTATGAACTTGCCCCTGAAAAAGCATTTACCGTCCTAATTGAGACAACGAATTCAAGTTGCTTCAACAGAAATCAAAGTGATTTGAAAGCAGGTCTTAAAGTGCATTTATCCAATATTTTGTGTGAGAGGTACCAGAAGGAGTAAACAAATATAGTCCATATTCGAACCTGATCTATATCTGGTAGATGTATTAGGATATGTAAAGTATGGACTAAATAGGTCACTCCATTGAAGAGTTATCGTGCGAACAATTTTTCCGAACATTTTTGAACTTTTGTGGGGGAGGTACCTGAAGAAGTGGACCGATATGGCTTATCTTCAAACTTAAACTACGTTTGCGCAAAATATTACGAAGGCGTAATTTTGGACCGAATCGGCAGATCCTTTCGAGAGTTAGCTTGCGCTCCAACCACTACACACGGTGTTATAGGGGTTGTTTGCACCTTTCAGGCTATTTTCTCAGGAAGTATGGACTTGCCCATGATGAAACTAGTACCGTCGTATGGGGGGGCAGTGTATACAAGTTGTTTCAACAAAAATCAAAGCGATTCGAGAGTAGGTCCTAATCTAAACTTATCCGAAATTTTGTGTGGGAGGTACCCGAAGGAGTGGACCGATTAAGTCCATATTGGAACCTCAGCCTTGTAGAAATTTCACGATGTGCAAAGTATGGATCAAATCGGTAACTTCATTCAAGAATTACACTGTGCTACAGTGAAAATTTGCAGGGGTTCTAATGCATAAATTCGGTTTTGTGGGAGTCCACAGAAGACGAAAATACCTTTGGTTTCTTTGGGTCACTTCGGTTTTTCATTTTATAACGGTAAATGTAGTGAAAAATGGGCTTTCTTGAATTTTCAACTTTAAACGGACATTACTTCTTTTTTCCACAGCCGATTTGCACACACTGTTTTTCATTATAAAGGGGAGAGTAATGCCTTTCGAACAAGCCATAGATTTTTAAAATTGGTTAACAAATGGCTAATTAATAGTGGTTTAACTATGACAAAAACGCATTAAAAAACAGTAAAATGTTTCTCCTTGTGCTCTAGGCTGCGTAAATGACACCTAACAGTACAATTATTTACAGTTAGCATGTAGGAAATTTAGTTGGCTTTCCAAAATGGGAAAAACCAACGAAATCCGTTGAAAAATGAATGCGTTATGGCATTTTTTGTGTTTCAACTTTTTGGTTTGTTTTTCATATTTTCCTTTATAAAACATTGATACCTTGTGCGTAATTGTTAAGCAGGATAATCACAATTAGAATCATACATGCTAAGATACCCATCTTTTATAAAGGAAAATATGAAAAAAAACCAAAAAGTTGAAACACAAAAAATGCCATAACGCATTCATTTTTCAACCGATTTCGTTGGTTTTTCCCATTTTGGAAAGACAACTAAATTTTCTACTTGTTAACAGTAAATAATTGTACTGTTAGGTGTCGTTTACGCAGCCTAGAGCACAAGGAAAAACATTTTATTGTTTTTTAATGCGTTTTTGTCACACTTAAACAACTATTACTAAGCCATTTGTCAACCGATTTTAAAAATCTATGGCTTGTTCGAAAGTCATTACTCTCCCCTTTATAACGAAAAACAGTGTGTGCAAATCGGTTGTGGAAAAAAGAAGTAATGTCCGTTTAAAGTTGAAAATTCAAGAAAGCCCATTTTTTACTACATTTACCGTTATAAAATCAAAACCCGAAGTGACCCAAGGAAACCAAAGGTATTTTCGTCTTCTATGGACTCCCACAAAACCGAATTTGTGCATCAGAAATCCTGCAAAAAAATTTTGTCCACTTTTGTATCACAGTGTTATCATGCGCAAAAATTTTCCGAATATTTTCGAACTTTTGTGGGGGAGGTACCGGAAGGAGTGGACCGATATAGCCCATCTTTGAACTTAAACTAAGTTTGGGTAAAATATTAGGAAAGCCAAATTTTGGATCGAATCGGTTGATCCATTCGATAGTTATCGTGCGCACCTGCCAGCCAGACAGACGGACGGACATTGCTCAGTCAACTCCAAATTGTCTGAAACACATTTCGTCCAAACATACTTGGGGTCTAAAACCATTATTTCGATGAGGCACATTTTGCCCGTATGAAAGTGTATATACCCTCGTTAGCATAAATGCTAAGAGTATAACAAATATTTTTTATGCGGATCTGCAAAAAATGTTTGGGTATTATTTCAGTTATCTGATTCCGGTTCATCTGTATCCAGACTCAAAAATTCTGCAACTTGGTTGCCTCCGTAAAGAATCATGAGACAGGTGAGGGGGTCTGGACGGTTAAACAAATGAATGTGATGGGTATCGTGACATCAATTCGGGCCGAATACGAATTGAGGCAGCTGCATCGTCCAGATCTTTACCGACCTAAAACCACTCGTGTTTGCTTGGCAGCTGGCATTCTTCTGCTGCGATGGACGAGGGGTGATCCCAAAGTAAGGCATTTACACTGTATCTCTGTATTGTCTGCGCGAGTGCATCAGTGTGAATGCTATTCAAGCCTGATAGGATCATTGATCTAGGGGTTCTCGCTTATACCTTGGGACCTCATGAATATCTCTCCTGACGTGCCCGGGTACTTGTAGGCTGTCCACCAGATCGTGGCAGGGATTCCCACGGCGGTAGCAACCAAGAAGGTACTACAACAACATCCTGTTCTGCTGATGCATCAGACAAATTTCTGGCAGGTTTTAATATTCTTCCACTGCGAAGCACTAACATTTGACACCACGCTGGCGGCGCATAGCTCACCACAGACCGGTCTATTGCTTTATAAAAAGTCAACAATGCCAAGAAAAGTATCGATACTGTCAGCGGAAGTATCAAGACACATCCTTCTTGTCGCCGAATCTGAATCTAACAAAATAAACAAAAATGTGGAGCTTAAAATTACACCGCGGTAAGGACTACGTAAATCTGAAGCATGGGCTTACGCATGAATAAAATAATATCGCTATAAAATGAAGTACAATGTGTAGCTTCGAAAAAAAATTGCAAAGAATCCTCAAACAATCTTGAACTGCACTTAACAAAAATGTCTAACTTTTGTTGGGGAGTTACCGGAAGGAGTGGACCGATAAGCACCATCTTCCAACTTCATCAAAGATTGTCAGAAATATTATGATTTACAAAGTTTGGATCAACGCAGTATCTTTTTCCAAAGTTGTCGTGCGCACCATCTACTACACGTGATGACCGTGGGGGTTTTTATAGTTTCGACATATTTTCCGAGGACCAAGGAAAAATCAGTTCCAACAATAATCAAAACGATCCGAGAGCAGGACTTAAACTGCATTTTTCAGAATTTTTGTGTGGGAGGTGGACCGATATAGCACATATTCGAAACTGATCTACCTCTAGTAGAAATATAACAATATAAAAAGTATGGACCAAATTGGTAGCTTTCTTGGAGAGATCGTGACAGGGATGTGCACATTTTTTGCTAACATTTTTGAAATATTGTGGGACAGATACCCGAGGGAGTGCATCAATATTATTAAACTTGATCTAAATTTGGACAAATATTCCGAATCGGTTGATCTATTCGGGATTTATCGCGCGCTCCAGTCGGACAGACAGGGCTTAGCACCATTTTCCTCCTTTATTTCATGAAATGTTCAGCAGTCCATTTCACTTTTAATATATTCCTTTTGCCCTATTATGTGGAATTCTTGGAGCCATTAGAATTAGATTATTGACAATAAATTGAAATCATTTCTCGTGCGTTAACATTATCCATTGTGTTAAATTTATTTTTATTTCGATTACAATTATTTTTGTTGCAAATGAAAATTCTGTTATGTATGTGTGAAATATGTCATAATGTCAACAATCAAAACAAAACATATCAAAATGGGTTTGACACAAGTTGGTCACTAACGGAAAAAAAATTGTAATCAGCTGTGAGCTCTGTTATACCTTTCTTATTATACCATGGTCATAGCCTACAAGGATATACCAAAGTTAATAATGATGTTTGAAGTTCCTTAGCATCAAACGGTTATTGCCCTTCAAAAGCGGACTAATAAATTCATAATATCAATATGGATTCAATAACTTGTGCTAAATTTGAATACGAAACCGACAGCCTTATCCAAACGTGTAGAAAACTAGGAAATACTCCAGAGAAAGATCTTTCTGATTCTTTAATAGAAACTAAAATAGAATCAATTGATGAAGATTGGCACAATGTACGCAGTGCATTTGAATGTGTCTTTTTTGTAGAAACAGAAGATGAGGAAGATAAAAAATATAAATTGAAAGCCAAAAAGATGTTTGAGTCCGTCAGAGACATGTATCAAACGACAAAGGCCAATTTATTAGAAATATTGAAAAATAGAAAAGACAAAAATCAAAATAATACCGCTAGAGGCGAAGTTACAAATCCGTCACTATTTCACAGCTCAGCTGCTTTTGATATGTCGGAAATTTGTATTAAAGTGCCACCTTGTGACACTCAAGACTTCTACGGAAGTTATGAAGAATGGCCAACTTTTAGAGATATGTTTACGGCCATATATGGTAATCATCCCAGACTTACGCCAGCGCAAAAACTTTACCATTTGCGTAACAAAACAAAGGGTGAAGCTGGGAGAATTGTTGATCGTTATCCATTATCAGATCAGAATTTTCCCTTAGCGTGGGAAGCATTATCATTGCGATACGAAAATCTAAGAGTATTAGTGGATAATCAATTGAAAATTTTATTCAATCTTTCGCCAGCAAAGGTTGAATCTAGTGAAGATATAAAGAGAATTCAATCCACAGTTAGCGACTGTCTAGCTATTTTGAAGGCACACAATGTAAAAGTGGATCAGTGGGATCCGATATTAATTTATTTGTGTTCAACCAAACTTCCGATTGAGACTTTGACCCTTTGGGAACAATCGCTCGAATCACATTCAGAGCTACCCAAATGGTCTCAAATGGAAGATTTCCTAAGAAACAGGCATCGAGTTCTTGAGCGAATCGATAGTCTGAGGAGACAAGTACCTCCGACCAATGAATACGAATTTACAGCGCATCAAAATGCGCACACGACACTATCTAATGGATGTGTCATGTGTGGTAAAAACCACATACTAAAGAACTGTGTGAGATTTAATAATATGTCAGCAAAGCAAAGAATTGAATATTCGCAAGAGAATTGTTTGTGTAATAATTGTCTTAAAAGTGGACATGTAACACAAGAATGTTTTAGTATGCATAGATGCTTATATTGCAAAAAGAAGCATCATACAAAGTTGCATATTGGAAATGCGTCACAATTTCCAACGAGTACGAACTCACCAATACGTGGTTCCCAAAGTCCTCGATCGGAGGCAAATAGACAAACAATATCACATGTCACGACAGATGACATGCCTAGTACTTCCCATACTCCAATACAAACTTCTAATGTAGAAACACATTTATCTATGAGTGAAGACGTTTTGTTACCAACGGCAATTGTACAAATCAAACATGCCGGAAAAACTTTCTCTGCAAGGGCATTAATAGATACAGGATCCAAACGATCATTTATAACAAATAGAATGGTGAAGAAAATAGATATTAAAACAAAAGGAACCAAAGCTGTTAATATAAGGGGACTTAGTGGGTCAGTGGTTGCACATAGTAATGAAATGTGTAACATAACTTTGTGTGGAGCTAACTCCGATATAAAAGCAAATGTCGCAGTCATTCCAAACTTGACTAATTCAGTTCCAAATAAATCATATAATATTTCAAATTTGAGAGAAGTTTATAATATGAAACTTGCCGATCCAGGGTTCCTAAAGTCAGATCAAGTGGACATATTAATCGGCAGTGACTTGATACCATCCATTATATTAAATGGAACTAGAAGAAATATACTTGGAAGCATGATAGCTCAAAATTCCATCTTTGGATGGTATGTATACGGTCCTATAAATATTAATAGAGATGTTGTAAACTAAAATAAACTGAAAAATGTAACTGTTCCAGATGGACAAGGTAAATCATAATTTTAAAGAATATGATCTATTGTATTTTGTTGAAAAATTCTGAAAATAGGACATGATAAATTAAATTGAGTTCATTTTCAAATTCCAGTTGCCTGAATTGGATAAATGTGTTTGTAATTATAACAGGATGATAAAAGTGATGTTGAAAATGATGGAGTGTATTGAAGAAGCCAAATTTTGTAGGTTCACTGGCGATTCCACCAGTAAGTGCACAAATGAAGAAGAATAAAGAAAGATATAGAGTTTGTATATGGAATATTTGATAAATGATAGTTTATCTTGTCCCTTGTGATAACAATGATTCCAAACGGACCTAGTGTCGTGGACACATTAACTGGTGGTTAGGTATTGGCAAATCACCCGTGTAATGAGAAAAGATTTGAAGAGTGAATGTCACTTGAGGTGACAGTTGAAATTCGTAGATCAATTTAATATGGTTCTACAGTAAACATGCAAGCACTAGAGGTGACTGAATAATAAAAATAAAAGCAAACAATAAATGTCACTAAAGGTGACTAATAAAAAATGACAAGATTAATGATAGAGATGAAAAGAAAAGAAGTAATGAATTATCCACTTGAGGTGGTAATTTCAAAGAAAATTTCTGCCTAAAAACAAATCCGTTCATGAGCCACTAGAGGTGCCTCATTAATATTTTCTTCAAATTTAAATAAAAAATGAAAAGTAATTTGTTTTAGTTTGTAAATGATCCAATTATGGGAATAACTACAAGAGGTGGTTATTACTCTAAAAAATCGATTTTAAGAATTGAATGATTATGAAGAGAAAATGGCTTCGCTTTAGCCAGAAAAGCGTCATAAATACTTTGGTTTACATATAATAAATAAATTAGTTGAAAATGTGACCACTAGAGGTGGAATTTGGGAAAGGTCGAAACCTTTCAGCCAAAAAAGTACATATAATTAAACATTGGGTTTAGTATATATGTATTAATATGTGTACCATATGGAGTATGGTGTTTTTTCTGCTTCAAAGTTTTTTCAGAGGCAAATAAGGATTTGGAACCGAATTTCAATACATCGGCGATACGTTGGAAAATTTTGCTGTGTCTGTTTTTTAATAAAACCAATGGACTTCAAATGTCAATTACGTATACCTCAAATAAATCCACCTGAAGAAGATTGACCGGAGAAAAAGTTCTAATGTAAACCAGCCACAATGTCTTTATTACAAAACCCGGAGAATGCTACCTCATCAGAACCGGACACAACAACGAATGGAAAACTTTTCGACAAATGGTAACAACATCCTACAACTCATTTTGTTGCCTAATCCCCATTACAAAACGAGGAGTTCGGCTAATAACAAACTGATACCAGTCCTTTCCGAATATTGCACCCGTGCAAGAGGGGGAGCATGTCGAGGTTTGGAACCAATCGCATGCCGATATCGATACCTGCCAAAACCTCGACTATTGTATTTATCGACGCCATATAAATGTCACAAATATCCCATCACTAAAACGTCACATCTATAATCATCTGTAAAGCTTTGAGAACAGAAGCAGCAATTTTGTCGCATAAAATAAAATAAAACCAAAGTTTCAGACCGCCTGCATCTATAAAGATAAACTAAGTGTTTCATTTAACCTACACCACCAGTTTCCCAATAGCAACACGTAAGTATCGCCTGAATACTTGTTGTGTTGTCTCTATTCAATAAAGTGTTGTTGTTCGACTTTGGGCAACAATTAATTTCGGCTCTAAAACTACTCTGTAGATTTAGAACCCCTACAAGTCCATACGCCTGTATCGGAACTTGTACACAAGTAGTCCCAAACTTTATTGCCACCCCTCTACATTTCATGTATGTGTTACTAGAGCCAAGCCCATGCGAGATTGGTCTGTATTGGACACACTGGTATATAGGAAAAATATGTAACCATTGCAACGTTACAAGCTACAGAGTATTACTCTGAGAGTAAGGCGAGCTTTGTTTCTTGGATAGAGGCGACCATGATGTTTCTCGTAATTTCGTTGCCTTTGTTGAAGAAACCAGGAGTCTATAAGGCGTCTAGAAGTCTTATGTTGTTTATAGAAGACCTCTGGAAATATTCATAAGACAGGGGAAAAATACCTCTTAAGGTCTTCTATAGAGAGAAAAAGATCTCGTAAGGCCTTTTATACATAGGAGAAGATCTCTTCTACAGACAAAAGAAGACCTCTTGAGGTCATCTAAAGTCAGCAGAAGACCTCTTGAGGTCCTCTATAGACAGAGAAGAATTATTGACGTCCTTTATAGACAGAAGAAGACTTCTTAAGGTATTCTATAGACAAAAGAAGACCTCTTGAGGTCTTCTGTAGACAAAAGAAGACATTTTGAGGTCTTCTATAGACAAAAGAAGACCTCTTGAGGTCTTCTATAGCCAAACGAAGACATCTTGAAATCCTCTAAAGACAGAAGAAGTCCTCTTGCTATCTTCTATTGATAGAAGAAGTTTTCATGAGGTCCTCTATAAACAGAAGAAGATCTCGTGAGGGCTTCCATACACAGTAGAAGACCTCTTCAGGTCCTCCAATGACAGAAAAAGACAACGTGAGGTCGTCATTAGGCAGAAGAAGACCTTTCGATGTCCTCTAAAGAGAAGAAGACTTACTGAAGTCTTCTATAGACAGAGGAAGATCTCCTAAGGTCTTCTATAGACAGAAGAAGACCTCGTGGGGTCTTTTATACACAGGAGAAGATCTCTTCTACAGACAGAAGAAGACCTCTTTAGGTCATCTATAGGCAGCAGAAGACCTTTTGAGGTCCTATATCGACAGAGAAGAATTCTTGAGGTCCTATATAGACAGAAAAAGACTTCTTGAGGTATTCTATAGACGAAAGGAGACCTCTTAAGGTCTTCTATAGACAAAAGAAGACCTCTTGAAGTCTTCTATAGACAAAAGAAGACCTCTTGAGAAGACCTCTATTGACAGAAGAAGACTTCATGAGTTCTTCGTGAGGGCTTCCATACACAGTAGAAGACCTCATCAGGTCCTCCAATGACAGAAAAAGGTCGTGAGGTCGTCATTAGGCAAAAGAGGACCTCTCGAGGTCCTCTAAAGAGAGAAGAAGACCTACTTCCATAGACAGATGAACCCCTTTGGAGGTCTTCTATAGACTGAAGGAGACATCTTGAGGTCCCCTATAGATAAAAGAAGACCACTTGAAGTCCTCTATAGACAAAAGAAGTCCCTTTGAGGTCCTCTTTAGACAGAAGGAGACCTCTTGATGTCTTGGGATCTTCTATTGACAGAAGAAGACTTCATGAGGTCTTCTATAAACAGAAGAAGACCTCTTGAGGTCTTCTGTAGACAAAAGAAGACATTTTGAGGTCTTCTATAGACAAAAGAAGACCTCTTGAGGTCTTCTATAGCCAAACGAAGACATCTTGAAATCCTCTAAAGACAGAAGAAGTCCTCTTGCTATCTTCTATTGATAGAAGAAGTTTTCATGAGGTCCTCTATAAACAGAAGAAGATCTCGTGAGGGCTTCCATACACAGTAGAATACCTCTTCAGGTCCTCCAATGACAGAAAAATACATCGTGAGGTCGTCATTAGGCAGAAAAATACCTCTCGAGGTCCTCTAAAGAGAGAAGAAGACTTACTGAAGTCTTCTACAAACAGAGGAAGACCTCTTGAGGTCTTCTATAGACAGAAGGAGACCTCTTGAGGTCCCCTATAGATAAAAGACGACCTCTAGAAGTCCTCTATAGACAAAAGAAGTCTTTTTGAGGTCCTCTTTAGACAGAAGAGGACCTCTTAAGGCCCTCTTTAGACAGAAGAAGACCTCTTGATGTCTTGGGATCTTCTATTGACAGAAGAAGACTTCATGAGGTCTTCTATAAACAGAAGAAGACCTCATGAGGGCTTCCATATACAGTAGAAGACCTCTTCAGGTCCTCTAATGAACTAATAGGACTTCGTGAGGCCTTCATTAGGCAGAAAAAGAGCTCTCGAGGTCCTCTAAAGAGAGAAGGAAGAGGAAGACCTCTTGAGGTCTTCTATAGGCCAAATAAGTCTTTTTGAGGTCCTCTTTAGACAGAAGAAGACCTCTTAAGGTCCTCGTTAGACAGAAGAAGACCTCTTGAGGTCTTATATAGACAGAGAAAGACCTCTTGTAGTCCTCTATTGACAGAAGAAGACTTCATGAATTCTTCTATAAACAGAAGAATACATCGTGAGGGCTTCCATATACAGTAGAAGACCTCTTCAGGTCCTCTAAAGAACTAAAAGGACTTCGCGAGTCCTTCATTAGGCAGAAGAAGACCTCTCGAGGTCCTCTAAAGAGAGTAGAAGACCTACTGAAGTCTTCTATAGACAGACTTGAGGTCTTCTATACACAGAAGGAGATCTCTTGAGGTCCTCTATAGATAAAAGAAGACGTCTTGAAGTCCTCTACAGATAAAAGAAGTCCTTTTGAGACCCTCTTTAGACAGAAGAAGACTTCTAGACGTCTTCTATAGACAAAAAATACCTCTTGATGTCTTTTATGTGCAGAAGAAGACTTCATGAGGTCTTCTGTATACAGAAGGAGACCTTGTGAAGTCTCTTGTAGATAGAAGAAGATCTTTTGAGGCCTTCTGAAGTCCTCTATTGGCTGAAGCAAACCTTATGAGGTCTTCTAAGAACAGAAGAAGATTTCGTGATATCTCTTGTAGATAGAAAGCTCTTGAAGTCTTCTACAGACAGAAAAAGACCTCATGAGGTCCTATATAGACAGAAAAACGCCTCGCGAAGTCCTCTATAGGCAGAAGAAACCTTGTAATGTCTTCTATAAGCACAACAAGACCTCTTGAGGACCTCTATAGAGAGAAGAAGACCTCTTGGGGTCTTCTATAGACAGAGGAATACATTTGAGTTCTTCTATATACAGAAGCAGACCTCCTGTGGTCTTCTGTAGACAGAAGAAGACCTATAGAGATCATCTACTGAGAGAAGAATACCTCTTCAGATCTTCTATTGGCAGAAGAAGACTTCATGAATTCTTCTATAGACAGAAAAAGAGTTCTTGGTTTCTTTTATAGACAGAAGAAGACATCTTGAAGAAGAGATCGTGAGGTATTCTATAGACAGAAGACTTCCTGAGGTCTTCTACATATAGAAAAAGACCTTATGAGATCTTCAATAGGTAGAAGAAGACCTAATGAGATCTTCAATAGGTAGAAAAAGACTTCATGAGGTCTTCCATAGACTGCAGAAGACCTATTGAGGCCTCCTATACACAGGAGAAGACTTCTTGAGATCTTATGGGGACAGAAAAAGATAATTATACAGAAATATTTAAGTTTTGTTATTTGCTCCTGTGGATTCACTTCCCCCGCCATTGCCTATCGGCATTTTTTTTCTCCTGACACATTAAAGCCTTGCAAGGTTATAGTGAATCAAATTGATTATGTTTGATATTAACATATCAATGGGAGGGCTGACCACCTGATCCCACCCCGCTTAACTTGCGTGAGATGAAGTGTATGTATTTACTTCCCGATTTATTTGGCAACATTTGGAGACTATATCGGTTACCGTTTTATAGATATTCGCACATAAAATCTAAATTTTTTAGAGATACTTTCGATTCTTATACTATATCTCTAGATCAGCGCGGAATTTCAAAAATGTATATAGCCTATGTTACTTTCAGGCGATGGGGTAATATACTCTGAACATTTCAGGAAGATCTGTTTAGCCGTTTTTGAGTTATTAAAACAAAAACAAACTAACGGGCATAACTGTCTCTGCTTTATATGTATGTACAAGTATCCTCAAACTTAAGGTACTCAATTTTAATGTTGTTCCTAATTTAATTAAATTCTTTAAAGGAGAGAGTGGACTCAGGAGTGTTAGAGTATATAAAATTTGTATATGTGACCTACTTAGGACTCATTCATTTATTTTTCACTTAGTCGGGGTAGCGAAGCGCACCGGGTTAAGCTAGTTGGTCATAAATACCAAATGTCATTGAAATCGTACATATACAGCGTTTTTGGTGCATTAAGTTCATGAAATCGGCCGAAAATATATATGAGCGCTATATCCAAATCTGAACCGATTTCGATATAATTTGGAACATCTATTTTTAGGTCAATATCCGTCACATATTCCAAATTTTGGACATAATAGCGTGTTTGGTGCATAAAATACAGGAAATCGGCCGATAATATATAAAGGAGCTATATCCAAATCTTAACCGATTTCGATATAATTTGGCACATTTATTTCTAGACCAAGTTCTAAAACACATTCCAAATTTCAGCGAAATTGGACATATATAGCGTGTTTGGTGCATCAAATGTGGAAAATCGGCCGAAAATATATATGGGAGCTACATCCAAATCTGAACAGATTTCGATATAATTTGGCACATGTATTTTTAGACCAAGTTCAGTCACACGTTCCAAATTTTATTGAAATTGGATATAAATAGCGTGTTTGGTGTCTGAAACACATGAAATCGGTAGAATATATATAGAAACTATATCGAAATACGAACCGATTTCTATATAAATTGGCACATATATTTCTAGGCCAATAACCATCACACAGGCCAATATCCATCATTCAGCGAAATTAGACATATATAGCGTGTTTGGTGCATAAAATAAAGAAATCGGCCGAAAATGTAGGTATATGGAAGCTATATCCAAATCAGAACCAAACTCGATATAATTTGGCACATTTATTTCTAAAAAAAATTCAGACACATATTCCAAATTTCATTGAAATTGGACATAAATAGCATGTTTGGTACATAAAATAAGGAAATCGGCCGAAAATATATGTATGTGGGAGCTATATTCAAATCTGAACCGATTTGAATAAAATTTAGTAAATTTATTTCTACACCAAATTCCGTAATACATACAAAATTTGGAGATTGTATCTGTAATAGTTCTAAAGATATTTGCATCCAAAATCTAAATTTTTTGGAGGTACCTCCGGTTTTGATGCTATATCTCCAGATCAACGCGAAGTTTCAAAAAATGATATAGCCTATTTTCATTCCAGGCCATGTAGCAATGTACCCTTAACATTTCAGTAAGATCTATTCAGCGGTTTTCGAGTCTATAAGGCACAAACAAACAAACAAACAAACAGACAAACAAATTTCAATTTTATATATATAGATATAGATTGTGTTCAAAAAACGTAGAAAGCTTTGGTGGAAAACTTTTTTCATGTATACTTCTGTTTTCAAGGATTTCAGTTTTCCACATGGTGAAGGCCTCAAACCAATTGTCCAGTAGCAATCAGTTATGCTTTCCTAATGAACACATTATCCACAACATAAAATATAGATTATTGAGACAAACTCGGTTCTCGTTGAATTTACAATATCTTCAATTTAAAATGTCGTACATATCACAGCTCAGCTCTTTCTTGACAAAATACTTTACTTATTTTTACAACATCTTCTACACTAGCATTTTGTTCCTACGTTATGATGAACACATTATAAAGGTATTTCCAAATGCACCCATAGTTTAGTGGGATCCATGGCAAACATGGAAATCAATACCCAATTTGGCGAATAAAAATTAGTCGTTTGTTTAACCCTACGATCCATAACCACCTGGACGAACGGGAGTCCATAACCAGGGTACCCGGGTACCAAAGTGAAGTTTTTTCGTTTATATTCAAATAAAATAATATTTATATGTACAAATTATTAAAATCGCTTATTTTTTACATCTCAACTGTACAAATTTCATGATTGTAATATAAAATTGGGTTCTATGAGCATTTTCTAGGCTAGAAAGGCTCACAAAAAAAGGACTGGTTTTGTGTTTTTAGGAAGAAAATGATGGATTTTTTATTTGTGTACCCGGGTACCCTGGTCATGGACCCCCGTATATAAAAACTTTAAAGTCATTTTGTAGTTAATATATTTAACCAAATTTGATAAACTTTTTTTGAGTCTCTAAGTTAAGCCGAAATCTCTGATGATACGGAGTTTCATGTATATATCTTCAATAATAAAGGAACAGCAGCACTTTAAAGTTCAAAAAGTACCCGGGTACCTGGTTATGGACCCCCGTATACAAAAACTTTAAACTCATTTTTTAGTTAATATATTTAACCAAATTTGATAAACTTCTATCCAGTCTCTAAGTTTTGCCGAAATCTCTGATGATCCGGAGTTTCATGTTGATATCTTCAAAAATAAAAGAACAGCAGCACTTTAAAGTTCAAAAAAGTACCCGGGTACCTGGTTATGGATCGTAGGGTTAATGATAAAAACAACAACAACAAATACAGCTAATAAATTAACTAAACCTAATACAATTATAAACTAAACAAAGCAATAATAATTTTAACTCATAAAAATTGCAGACAACGTCATCGTCATCATCAGCAGCAACGGTAATCGAGGAGAACAATAACTGCAACTCATACCTATCCCAGCATCACGATAAAGAAACATCAGCAATGAATCTCATCGTAAAACAACACTCAACAACATACACCTCGGTGACACACGGGGCTCATCTAGTCAACAGTCGAACCATCACCAAACAGAAATCAATAACTAAATAGATTTTCCATTTGTGTGTGGCAGATGACAGAGTTCAGAGTTAGTCACTTAAGTAAGGAAAATATAAGTTAAAATATTGCAGAGTCGAATCAAGTACAACCTACAAATCTGAAGCCCTTCATAGATTACAAATCAATGGTTGTATGTATATTCCATATGTTTGGAGAATTTTTGATCCGAGGTTCAAGTTGGAGTCCATTGAGCTTCGGTTCACTTCAGCTCAGAGTTGTTATCGCCGTTTCTGAGAGGTTGTTGTCGTTCGATAACTCAAACTTCCCTTTGCGAAGTTACAAACGGTATGAAATGTTTAACATACCTCTTCCAGCACGAAGATGAGTACAAGCATCTGTTTCGATTTTAAGTATTGAGTAAAAGAAGTCAACATCAGGCTGCTTAACATTTGAAAGATAGCTTTTAACTTTAGAGCTAGTACCACTAAAATCATTGGCCAAGCCAATATTAATCTGCAGCAGCAGCCGCCAACACCAATACAACTGAAGGCGTTGAAAATTGTCAAAGGCAAAAAGGCGTAACATGGCAATACGCCGCAAACAACACCAACAACAAATCGAAAACTGCACTCAGCAACACTTCTCTTTAACCGAAGTCGTAAAAATAGTTTTTCTTAGATCTTCCCATTGTTAATGCTCAATGGTTAAGATAGCCGAAGCAGCAGCACCCAATAACTAGCACTGGCTGTTTTGTATGACGTCCAAAAATAAAAAGGAAAAATCTACAATTCTGCTTATGGGGTTTTTGAAAGAAGTTTTTGTATTTTAAAGTCGTTGCACGTTTCATGAAATGAATCTCACTTTACTTTACTGGCGGACGACCGACCAAACCTTTAAAATTCATCTGCAAAAATGAATAGCACACCCAAAAAACCCGCAAAAGCTCAGAGTTGTTTTCATCGTTCTTTTAATTTTTTGTTGTTATTTTAGCTGTGAGCGGGTAAATGAAGTTAAGCGAAACACACAAACTGGAAAATCAGGGAAAATAATCACTTTTAATTTTTGAATTCTCATCTAATTCAGGATTTTACACTGGGAGATAAAGGGGAGCTGTTGATTGTCACAATTAGAAGGCTATAGAGAATAAATGCACTTTGTTACGAATCAGAAATACTTATGTATATTAAGACGAAATCGGTTTAAGAAAATTTGGAGTCGATCCAGCCATATCCGTCTGTTTGTCTGTGTGACAGGTTAACACGATTTCTCTCAAAAGAAGTAATCAATTCGGTTCAAACTTTATCTTTATAAATAAAAATCAAATGTCGTTCGTTGGTAATGACATCAGTTGAAAATGGCTGTACCGAGTTGGATAATTCTTTTTGTGAAATGTTCGCCATAACCCGACTTAGGTTTTTATGCAAAAAAATTTAACCACGCCAACTTTTACGTCAGTGTTTTTAAATTTTAATCTTTTCTAAAAAATACTAAACTGATTGCCAGGGAATGTACAGATATGGCCCCTGGTGAAAAAAGGATGCATATATTCTTGAATTTCGAAGGGATCGGGGTACTTCCCTTTGCCATATTTAACAAGTAAAAAAGTATCAGTCGGCTTTGCCGACAGAGATATACCCTCAGCCTGTGTATATTGAAACAATTTTTTCCCAAAAATATGTATGTATTTAGGGGGTTTTAAAAATTTTGGGCGTTTGAACCGACAAAAATGTTGATTAGGATTAAAGATCAAAAGTTTTGCGGTGGAGAAACTAAAAGGAATGGATCGACATTGACCGTTATGGGAGTGGATCTCCAGCCACAACATATGGTGCCAAAGGGGGTTTTTACACTCTTCGGGCTGTTTGATCAAGAAGTATGGACTTGCCGCTAAAAAAAACTTTTACCATCGTAATTGAGGCAGCGAATACAAGTTGCTTCAACAAAAATTAAAGTGATTCGATAGCAAGTCTTAAAGTGAACTTATCCGAAATTTTGTGTGGGAGGTACCGGATGGAGTGGACAAATATAGTCCATATTTGAACCTGATCTATATCTGGTAGATATATTAGGATGTGTAAAGTATAGACCAATTCGGCCACTCCCTTCAAGAGTTACCGTACGAACAATTTTTCCGAACATTTTTGAACATTTGTGGGGGAGGACCGATATGGCATATCTTCAAACTTAAACTATGTTTGGACAAAATATTACTAAGGCCATATTTTGGACCGAATAGGCAGATCAATTCGAGAGTTATCTTGCGCTCCAACTTCCTCACACGGTGTCATAGGGGTTTTTTGCAACTATTATGCTATTTTCTCAGGAAGTATGGACTTGCGCCTGATGAAATTTGTACCGTCGTATGGAGGGCAGTGAATACAAGTTGCTAAAACAAAAATCAAAGCGATTCGAGAGATGGACCTAAACTGAACTATTCCGAAGTTTTGTGTGGGAGTTACCCGAAGGAGTGGACCTATTGAGACCATATTGGAACCTCATATTACTCTGGTAAAAAGTTTACGCTATACAAAGTATGGACCAAATCGGTCACTCCCTTCAAGAGTTATCTTGCGCACAAGCTTTCTGAACATTTTCGAACTTTTGTGGGGGAGGTACCGGAAGGAGGTTTTCTCGTCGGCTGGGGTAACTTCAGTCGCGTCCAGGGTCTCCATAAGGACCCACTAAACCTTACGAAATGAAAAGACTAGTATTCTCCCTTTCCTGGGCGCTAAATCGGGGATTTATTGATTAAATACTAATTTACAATCTACTTGTGTTTAAATGCGATAAGAATGAATTCAATGGGTATATATTTGGATTAATAGTTTGCGTAAAGATTATGCAGACTCGCTGGGGTTTGGCAGTTGATGAGTTCGTGTTGAATTAGCTTTGTGTGTTCGGGTGTGAATGATGTATTCGGTGTTCGGCTGCAGATGATCGGGAGACGATGAAATCGGTGTTCGGCTGCAGATGATCGGGAAGATGATGTATTCGGTTTTCGGCTGCAGATGATCGGGAGACGATGAATTCGGTGTTCGGCTGCAGATGATCGGGAAGATGATGAATTCGGTGTTCGGCTGCAGATGATCGGGAAGACGATGTATTCGGTTTTCGGCTGCAGATGATCGGGAGACGACGAATTCGGTGTTCGGCTGCAGATGATCGGGAAGATGATTAATTCGGTGTTCGGCTGCAGATGTTCGGGAACACTATGGATTCGGCGATCGGCTGTTGATGTTCGGCGTTCGGCTATTGTTGTTCGGGAACACAATGGATTCGGCGTTCCGCTGTTGATGTTCGGCAACACGATGGATTCGGCGTTCGGCTGTTGATGTTCGGGAACACGATGGATTCGGCGTCTGGCTGTTGATGTTCGGGAAGACGATGGCTTTGTCGAGTATTAGTCTAAGACTACGGTCTAGTTTCTACGATGTACTACTACTACCCAAACAGTGGAACAGATGACCCGAAGGCCCTGTAGAACTGAAAACCCGAAGGTCCAGTGCCGAATGGAACAGATGACCCGAAGGCCCTGTAGAACTGAAAAACCCGAAGGTCCAGTGCCGAATGGAACAGATGACCCGAAGGCCCTGTAGAACTGAGAAACCCGAAGGTCCAGTGCCGAATGGAACAGATGACCCGAAGGCCCTGTAGAACTGAAAAACCCGAAGGTCCAGTGCCGAATGGAACAGATGACTCAAGAGCCCTGTAGAACTGAAAAACCCGAAGGTCCAGTGCCGAATGGAACAGATGACCCGAAGGCCCTGTAGAACTGAAAAACCCGAATGTCCAGTGCAATTTATTAGCCACCACAATTTAATGGGTAGCTTCAAAAATTATTCCCAACTCGGTAACACCAAGGTGTACGTTGGCGGATGTAGAACAAACTTTAGTTCCAACCCGTGTAGCTAACTCCCTGCAGTAGGCAGCTCGCCATCAGCAACCAACTCTAAAATATATGAGTGACTCGAGGCATGAAGTGAATGCGAATTATTCGCCCTAAGCACTGACTACGATGGTTGCAAAAATACACTGGAATTAAATTTTCCAGTGTGTGGCCTGTTATACCACTAGTGTCACGTAGAGACAATGTATGGTTGAGTGTTGTCAAGGCGCTGTTTACCAATGAGTGTAAAGGGGTTTCTTGATAGTAGTTGTTGTATTATGTACGTGATCATATTGTCACGTTACAAGAGGACCGATGTAGCTCATCTTCGAACTTAAACTAAGTTTGGGCAAAATATTACGAAAGCCAAAATTTGAACCGAATCGGTTCATCCGTTCGAGAGTTATCGTGCGCTCAAGCCAGCAGGACAGACAGGCAGACGGACGGACATGGCTAGATCGACTCCAAATTGTCTGAAGCACGTTTCGTCCAAACACACTTGGGGTCTAAAACCATTATTTCGATGAGGCACATTTTCATCGTATCAAAGTGTATATACCCTCCTTAGCCTAAATGCTGAGAGTATAAAAAAGTCGCCGTATCTTTATGAATAAAACTCAAACGCCGTCATAACCCAACTTAGATTTTTATGGAAAGAAAATTTTACTGCAAAAACTACTGAACCGCCTTTCCTGAAAGGCTACATATTTTATTGAATTCCAGAGGGGGCGGGTACCTCCCCTATGCGATATTTTTAAAAAACGATATATTGCAAAAATTACACATGTATTGACCTCAGAAAATTTACTCTGTCTATAGAAGGTGTATGAAGGAACTGTTTACGAAAGACGTCTTTTTATGAACAGCTCCAAAAGTTTTCTATAAACAACTATCGATATTTTCTAGACCTCCTGTCTCAGTATCAAAGTCTATCAAGTTTTCAGGTGGTCTTCTTCTGAAAACATAGAAGATTTCACGATGTATTTTTCTGTCAAAAGAATGCCACAGGAGATCTTCTTTTGTGTAAAGCAGACATCCTGGGGTGTTTCTTATATTTCGTGTCTGTAGAAGACCTCACGAAGTCTTCTTCTATATACAGCAGACCTCACGAGGTCTTCATCTGTATATAAAAGATCACAAGAGCAATTCTTCTGTGTATAAATACTTTAGGGGGTTTTCTTTTATCTACAGAAGACCACAAGAGGTCTTCTTCTATCTATAGAAGACCACAAGAGGTCTTCTTCTATATATAGAAGACCTCAAGAAGTTTTTTTCAGCCTGTAGAAGACCTCAAAAGGTTTTCTTCTCTCTTTGAAAGACATCCAAATGTCTTCAGTCTACAAAAGTACTAAATAGGACTTATTCTATCTACATAAGACCTCAAGAAATCTTCTTATGTCTATAGCAGATCTCACTAGATCTTCTGTCTATAGAAGTCCTCAAGAGGTCTTCTTATGTCTATAGAAGCCCTCAAGAAGTTTTCTTATGTCTATAGAAGACCTAAAGAGTTATTCTCCTGTCTACTGGAGACATCTGTCTCAAGAAGTCCTCAGGAGGTTTTTTCCTGTATTCTTCTCTCTATAGACCTTCTATATGTCTACAGAAGACTTCAAGAGGTCTTCATATGTCTATAGACGACCTCAAGAAGTCTTCTGATGTCTATAGACGCCCTCAAGAGGTCTTCTTATGGCTATAGATGACCCCAAGAGGACTTCTTATGTTTGTAGAAGACCCTAAGAGACCTTCTTATTTTTATAGAAGACCTCAAAAATTATTCTTCTATCTATAGATGACTTCAAGAGGTATTATACTATCTATAGAAGACCTCAAAAGGTCTTCGGCTGTACAAGGAAGACCTCAAGATATTTTACTCCGTTCAAAGAAGACTTGAAGAGTTCTTCTTTTGTCTATAAATGACCTCAAGAAGTCTTCTTATGCCTATAGAAGACCACAAGAGGTCTCCTTCTGTCAAAATAAGACCTCAATAGATTTTATTCTTTCCATATAAGACCTTCTTCTTCTGTCTACTGAAGACCTCAAGAGGTCTTCTTCTGTGTATTGAAGACCTCAGGAGATCTTCTTCTGTATATAGAAGGCCTCAAGAGGTCTTGTTCTAGCTATAGAATGCCTCAAGAGGTCTTATTCGAGCTATAGAATGCCTCAAGTGTCTTCTTCTAGCTATAGAAGATATCAAAATATCTTCTTTTCTGATTATAGAAGACCTCACGAAGTTTTTTTCTGTCTATAAAAAAACCTCACGAAGACTTGTCCTGTCTATAAAAGAATCCGAGAAGATTTTTTCATGTGAACCCGTCAGTTCACTAGACTCAGACCACCTTCTTATTATCATCTACCTTTACATACAACCCAACCTCATTATCTCTGACAGTCGTATATTTCTGAACCTGAAGAAAGCTTACTGACAAGGTTTCAGAGAATTTACCAATCACCACTTCAGAGAACTGTTCATTCCCTCAGATCCTCGATTAGCTGAGAGAATTTTCCAGTTCATAATCACAGCTGCATCCTATCGCTATATACATCTTGGCCGAATACCTGAATTTAGACCAAATTTACGGACAGAAGCGACGATACTGCACGCAAAAAAAAATCGGCCTCTCTAACATATGTCCCAAACATATTTTGCAGCAAACATATATATGTTTGCAACAGTCCCAAACATAATATATGTTTGGGTGGAAACAAATATATGTTTGGGTGCAAACATATATATGTTTGGGTGCAAACATATATATGTTTGGGTGCAAAGATATTTATGTTTGGGTGAAAACAATTTTATGTTTGGGTGGAAACAATTTTATGTTTGGGTGGAAACAATTTTATGTTTGGGTGCAAAAAAATACAAACCCAAAAGGCACAAAAAAAAACAAACACATGCACCAGTGAGCGCTTACTAAGAGCAAGGGAGCGTAAAATTCAATGTAAAACACTTTAAAATGTGTGCTCACTTGCTCTCAGTAAGAACTCACTGGCTATCTCCATAGTATACACACAAATGTTGAGGTTGTTTATTGGAAGGCAAAAGAACAACAAACACATAGGTACATACAAAATTCCAAAGAAATACATAACACAATTTAATAAAAGAAAAACTGATTGAAATAATTTGTAAATAGTCACACTTTTAAAAAGAAAAAATATATAGAAACGTAGTTGAATGCTTCTCCTTTGTTGTGAAATAAAACAAATTGTCCTCATAGTTGAAATCATCAGCGGGGAATCGGCATCTAGAATCAAATGATTATGTAATGTAATAAATAAATATGCCATATTTCAAATATACACAAGTATGTATGTAATTACCAATATTAAATGCGATTTCTTCCTTGTCCAATAAAATAATTCCATTCAACTTTCCGATTCAATTATAAAATGTATTGGGCATTTAATTTACTAAAAACACAATTTCTTTAAGAAAACACAAAACACTGATTTATTCACTCACTTTACCGTCTTGACTCTACAAAGGCATCTGAAACACTGAAGAAAGAAATAAAATATAATTCATATCATTTCTTCTTTTCTTATTCTCCTCCTAAGTTGGTTAACAACAACAAAACAAGAAACACACGAGTTTGTCGCATACACGCTACCAAAGCCCCCTTCTTCGCTTCTATGTCTTCTATTATACAATACACACAACTCTTCATTATAAAACAGCAATCCACAGCCGCGAGAGCACTGTTATTACTCTCGTTGACAAACATCCTCTCTCCGCCCATGAAAAAAATGTTCTAACATAAAAAATATGTTGGTACCCAAACATATCAAATTGAGATATGTTACAAAATGTTGCAAACATATATTTGTTTGGACCCAAACATATTATGTTTGGATCCAAACATTAATTTGTTTGCAACCGGTCCCAAACATATATTTGTTTGGATCCAAACATATTTCTAACATAATTTTTTCTGCGTGTGGCAATTGAGCGTAATAAGCTTGGTCGTACGAACAGTACCGGAACGGGTAGCGGTTAAAGAAATACTGAATCCGGGAAATAAGGATAATAGAAAGGCTGTTGTTACTTTTAAAGGAGTGATAATGACAGATCTGAAGAGGTGCGCGTGCAACTAAGCGGTAGCCTATAAAGACCACAGAGAGTTACAAGGCGAGGAGGAGTGTGGTACGTCGTATAACAGCCATCTCAGGCAAGTAGGAACTACCATAAAAGCAAAATTCTTCAAAGCTTTTCATGGAATCTCAATGGCAATGCTGAAGCAGCTGAATGAACGAGGAGTTGAGGGAGTGGAAATTATGCCTAAGTTATGTTTAATCACCCATATTGTCCCCAAAGCCTGGAAATTTGGCACAGTGGTCCCGCTACTGATGACAAGGATGCCAGCAGAGGTGAATCGTACAGGCCGATATTTCTTCTTTCGCCGGTAGCAAATATTTTTAATACACTACTCCTCCCCTAGATAATGATCTGCTTCTAAGTTGCACAACATCATTGCGGATTCAGGATATCACATATCAAGTAACAGAGTTACTTTAGATTCAGCCCAAGAACAGTTTACTGACAACCCCTGTGGCCAAATATACGCCTAAACTTTTACGGTCCCACAAAATGGTATAAATAACAAAGACATAACTGTACCAATTTTCCAAGACTACCACAAGTAGAACTATTGCAGAGCGCTTGACGAAAATCCCACTATACATCAACGTAGGGTATACCCATGGAATCTATATTTTTTAAATTCTTAATATGAGGTCATGCACACAACTCATGGATCCATTCATGGATAGCATTCTGAAGTGCCAGAAAGGTGTTTGCATTGCATTAAGAAACTCATGTCCCTTCAATATAAATTCCAGAGGAAAGTGACAAGTTTTGTGGTTGCACCTCACAGGAGAATCAATTGAAGTAGTATCATCCCGCCGTCAAGGGAGCTTCCGTCACGGGGCTCGTACCCCATATTCTATTCTGTGTCCTTCCAAGGAGCGTCCATAACTTTGGTGGCCTTGGAGTATTGTTCTTTGCTCATAATCTCTGACTCTTCTGTCAACTCTCTTAATCTCCCGCACCGCCTCCCTTAGTACACCAAGGTTCGATATTGTAGGTCCGGTAAGGTTTGTTTCCACATGTGAGAAGTTTTGAACTTTGTCAAGATTCCTCGTTTTTCCCAGTGTACACAAAACAAAAATCCGCCATTCAGTCATACATTAATGTTGACATTTGGAAAATTAGACAATTTTATATTTTTGGTTGTTCGGTTGTGTGTTTTGTATTTGTTGTTGTACTGCTGTTGTTGATTTTGTTTTTGGACCAAGTTATGTTGTTCACTGATGACGGCTTACTGATGTTGTTATTTCAGATTTGCAGTGTTTGTTGCAACTTGCAAGCGCTGAAGTTAGACATAGAAATAGACAGACAGACAGATAGGCGCAGAGTTGTTGGTTAGCTATCGATTTGTTGTTATTGTCTGCAATGGCATAGGGCCTTTTGGAAAAGTTGTTTGGAACAACAAGTGCTTGGCTGGCTGGGAGTTGATTTTTCATGTTTGCCTTTGAAATGTGGCAAGTGGTAAGGGGTGTCGGAGGAGATAATGGAGGCGCTGAGTCAGATTGTTAAGCCATATAACAAAATCTTTAAAATCTCGTTTCATTTGTCTTTTCGCTGTGGCCTTATTAATGATTTTCGTTCGTTCATTGGTTTCAGAGGTTTTGGTGATGCTTTTAACAAATTTTACGCTTAACAAATTATTTTGCCACCTTAAAATTTGATCTCTACATTAAATCGATCGATAAATAGTTAACCTTTTTTGTCGAAGTGGTCTTTGCCAAAAAGTTATCGCCCAGATTTATGGTTTGTGGTGACAAGGAAGGTATCATAAAGCAACAAAGACAAAGTCATATGAAAGAAACTTAGAATAAGCTTAGGAACATATTTAAAATGTAAAAATCTTTAAAGTGATGACAAAAAATATTGACTAAGGAATGAAAATACTTTCCTATTTAGATTATGCAGATAGAAGAAATTCCAACTGTAGTGACAGTTTTAGGTATCAGCTATTAGATGTTCTTAATTTACGTAAGGACTCCTTTGGAGCAATATGGATTGTGTGAGGAAATTACAAGCCAAATATTGTCTTACTCAAAAGACCAATGCCTTCCAAACTTCTGTTTACGTTTCTCTACAAACACATCCATTTGACATTACCCAAATGCAACATCTACCTTCGCATACATGTCGCGCATATGTGCCAGCAATTCCACAAAAATCTTCTCAACAAGTGATGAGGACATGTTTGCAAATGGGTGGGTCTTTTTCTGTTTTTTTTTTGCAACTTGCCACCAAAGGTCACATGAAGATGATGTTAAAAATGCATCATCTCTCTTTCTTATGGTATCTGCCAACGAAACTTTCATCTAAACAGGTTAAGGAAACAAAAACAACCATCAACAAATTAAACAGACACTGTTGAGGCATATTTTAGAAACTTTACGGAAAAAAACTAATTTGTTTACTTAAATTGTTTTCTGACAGAAAATAAGTAAGAGGTTAGTTAGCAGCCCTCTTCTATCAGATCTCAAACCACCAACATTAGTTATTCAGTTGCACCAGTCAGATTTGACTAATGATGTATTGGCCGATGTAATTGTGGATTTTTTAACGAGAGTGTTTGTGGTATTTAATATATTGGGTATAATATTGCCATATTAGCTGAAAATCCGACCAAAATTTATAAAAACTAGATTCTCAGAATTGCTATAACACGAATTTTTGGTTGATTTGGAAATTTTGGTGCCCTTATATTGTGAAGTATGGACAAAATTATGAAAAAAGCCTTGGTTGTTGTGGTAGTAACGCAAATATGTTCGTATGTGTATTATTTCAGTTATCAGGTTTTGATTCCTTGTATCCAGACTAAAAAATTATGCATTCTGGAATCAGAAGACATGCCGGGCATTTGTTAGGTACCTTGACATCAATTCTGCTCAAGATGCTCAAGGCGAAAATACCCAAGCTGGTACTGCATCGACAACATCCTGATGTGCTGATGCACCAGCAAAGCCTTTGTCTCCTCATTAAGATGGTCCACTGGTGTCATAAGAAGGCACCCAGCTGCAGTCCCTAAGGCGGCATTCTGACAGATTTGAATATTCTTCCACTGCGTAGCCCTAAAATTTGCATACCACGCTGTAGTCGTATAGCTTACCACATACCGGCTGATTGCTTTCTAAGAGGTCAAAAAGGTTTGTTGTCTGCTCCCCAAGTACTGCTGGCATATTTTTTGCATATTTTTACAAGAACTTTGTACTTTCTAACATTTTGTAATGTATTGTTACTGTTAATTTAAGAATTTGAATTGAATTTCATTAAGCATTTAGTTAATTTAAATCAAATTTACAACAACAATTACTCCATGAGAATTCCTATCACTTCTTTCTTATGTTTGTTATGATCTTGTTGTACGCTTTTAGTTCTCTCTCTTATTTATTTTTACAACAACAACTGTATACGTCAGAGTGAGGCAGCGAAAATGTTTGGGTCTCTCTTGTGCTCTCAATGAGCGTAAATTTGTTGTTGTTCACAACGTGTTAGCATCTACACAGGCCAGGGATGGAAAATTCAGTACAATAGTACTTTTTTTCAGTACCATTTCACTATAAAAAGTACCGAAGTACCCCCGCGGATAATTCAGTACCATTTCCATACTCTAGTCTAGAAAAATTTTATGTGGAATTAAAAATGCAAAATTCAAGATAAATTTACTAGAAATTTTAAAAATGTGGATATATGTTGGGAATATACCAAAATATGAACCTTAGGGTTATGACTTTTTTACAACCTCATATCCCTGTATCATAGCGTGATGAGTTTTGACATAAGATAACATAAAATCTTAATTATAAGGTGATTCGATGAAAAAACCTCACGCACAAAATGATTTTAAAATTTGAATTTATCGAAATTATGGACAATTTTTTGAAGTCAATGAAAACAGATATATAATTGAAAATAAACTTTAGAGCCACATGAGATAATTTAAATGACATAAAATTTATTTCTCACTATTTTTCTTCAATTCTGAGAACAGTAAAAATGTCGTAAACGCTTTTATTCAAAAATATATTTTTTTAGCAAAAAACAAAAAATTTTAAATTTTTTCAAAGTGATTTTTTGCGACTTTTTTAATATTTGAATGAAATAAACGTTATTATAGTTATTAGTAGGCTTATATTTATTCATTCGTGCAACAAAAAATAATTTTTTGAAAAATTTTTTTTTCCATTTCATATATTTTTTCAAAAAATTATTTTTTTAAAATCGATTTGTGCGTGAACTTTTTTTATATTTCAATGGAATAAACGATAGCATAGGGATTAATAGGCAAAAGTTCATTCATCCCTGCCACAGGAAATCATTTTTGAGGAAAAATGTCAAAAAGTCATAACCCTAATGAACCTATATTGATCATTTTCTTCGTGGAGTTCTTCCACCCTTTGAGAATCCGAAATATCAGCTTACAGTCACGACGGTAGGCTAATCATTAAAAGACTTCACATCGAGCGGTATCGAAGTACATTTCAATATGAGAATCTGCAATACCTCTTCTATGGGGGTCATATTGGTGCTAGAAAACCATCGACAGTCTCACTATCGTTTTGATTACTGACGAAAAACAAAGTTTATATCGGCCACCAAAACTTTTTTTGGACTATCTGTCACGAATTATTTAAAAAATAATTGGTTCAGAGTTTAATATAAACAAGGCTTTACGACAGCGATTAAAACTATAGTCTAACTATCGATATTTTGCCAGCTCTAGGCTATTTAAAATGTGCATCTATACCCACATTCTCTATAGGAAAGTTTATATCCATATCGAATACAGAGTATCTAATTTCAGTAATTTCGATGGGATAATGAGGCTAAAACTTTTAAAATACCGTTCTATGAGGGCTATATCAGAACGTGACATTGACAAATTTCTGGGGGAGAGTTTTGTAGCCCCAGCGAAGACTAAATACCAAATTTCAAAATTTTGGTATGAAAATGTGGCTCAAACCTTAAAAATGCCGAAAGTCGGGAGGTACCGTTGTATGTATCAAAACATTTCCAAAGGATCTTCGAACAGACCTTAAACTGCACTTAAACACAAATGTTGATACCCCAAAGGTACCTCCATTTTAGAAGTTAAACTAAATTTGAACAAAATATTAGGAGATCCAAATTTTGGACCAAATCGAGAGTTGTCTTGCGCTCCAACCACTACACACGGTGTCATAGCGGTTTTTTGCATCTTTCAGGGTATTTTCCCAGGATGTATGGACTTGCCCCTAATGAGACATGTTCCGTCGTAAGCGGGGCAGAGAATACAAGTTGCTACAACAAAAATCAAAGAGATTCGAGATCTGAACATTTTCGAAATTTTATGGGGAGGTACCGGAGGGAGTGAACCGATATAACCCATCTTCGAACTTAAACTAAGTTTGGACAAAATATTACGAAAGCCAAATTTTGGACCAAATCGGTTCATCCGTTCGAGAGTTATCGTGCGCTCCAGCCAGACAGACAGACAGACAGACGGACGTACATTGCTGAAACACATTTCGTCCAAACATACTTTGGGTCTAAAACCATTATTTGAATGAGGCACATTTTGCCCGTATGAAAGTGTATACACCCTCGTTAGCATAAATGCTGAGGGTATAAAAAGTACCTTTTCAATTAAAAAAGTACCATTTTAGTACTGTTTGAAATTTTTAATTTTCCATCCCTGACACAGGCTGTGAGCGATAACAAATTTACGCTCACATAGAGCACATGGGCTCTCTTGTGAGTCACAATGCCTACCCTTGGTATACGTTAACGTGACTGCAACAACAAAATATGTTCTCTTTATTCTCATCTGTCGTGGTTTAGCAAAGGAAAGGCTCGCTCAGAGAGACTAATGCACAAAATATTTTGAGCACCACCGATTAACTTTGACTATTCGATTATGCTTCTGCATTGTAACCCCTTCTCCTCTCCCTTATTTACTTGAACAGCCCCATTACTAGTTGTAAACACCCTGCGGGATTTTTCTCAACCGGTTTACAAAATAGTTAGTTATAAATGCATTATTCTTCAATTTACTACAAATTGGTTGAAAAGTCATCTATAGATCCACCAGATTGAAAACTAAAAAAATGGAGGACTGACTATCTCTGCATTACTTTTCAGCTAGTTATTAACAAGTTGGAAAATAGTCGTTACAAAGCAATTTTTCTACAACCAACTATAAGGTAGTGAAAAAGTCATCTAGAGATCAACCAGTTGAAAACGTTGAATGTCCAATAGTGTGTTTTCGACGCAAATAATTCTCATATACACTTTCGTAATTATTTCGATATAAATGCAACATGCAATTATACAAGCTAGTTTTGATAGACTCGACATACCAAAAAATTAACAACAAGGGAACATAACTGAGAAACAACTGGTGCAAAATAAAAAATCAAAGATAAAAGGAAAGAGAGAATTAAAAGAAATAAAAAATAAATAAAATATAATAAATAAGAAAATACTTTTTTCTCTCTCTTTAAGACACAAACAACATTTTTAAACTGACTATAAAAAGTCAAAAAATAGTGAGATATAAATTAGTTAAAAATAGTTGGTTTATAACTAGTTAAAAGTAATGCAGAGATGGACAATTGCCAATTGGTTAGCAGTTCGCCTGAACATTGTAGAAGCTCCTAGATCAAGGAGACTAGAACAGTCTATGTAGCAGCGGGCACATATAAATACGGCAAAGGAAAAGCTGGGAGTTAGTTAATTGAACGCGATCTTCAGCCGAAAATGTAAGTAAAGAAGTAACCTGAATAGAGTAAGGCTTTGTGCTTACTGGAGAGTTAGCTGTGTGCTAGTAGAGAAATAAAGTCTTGTGTGAATAACTGAACTATAGTCAATAAAGCATTGTAGAATCGTAATCTAAAACGAATCCTGTTTTATTTGGTACAAATCATACAAATCGGAATAAAATAACGTCTACACGGGATTAAGTTCCAACTCTAATTCCGTAACAATATATTTCTCCTCTGCTACTCTCCAAATCAATTCAAACAGAGTTAGAAAAAAATTAGAGTAGAAGTTGCTTCAATATGTTAACATGCCTGTTCCAGAACCTGCAAGAAGGTACTATTTTTTACTACGATAACAAATTTTCCTTCATGAACATACCCAAAATTATAAAAAAAATATAGCCATCATTTAGTTACTTATTACAAATATTTTGGGGCCTAATTGTATTTTCGGTGTTTTGGGTGATATTGCATTTGCCACATGCACCCCAATTTCAAAAATGCATTTGGGTCCAATGAAATTTTGCGGCATAAATGTAATATTTTTTGGAGCCAAATTTCCTAGCGTGGGGCCTTTTTGTATTGGAGCCATTTTTCAAATTGAAAAATTTTCTTTTCCGTTTGGGGTGTTATTTCATGGGGCCTTATCTCTGTACGCCGTAATAATTAGTTTCCTTTCCTGTCCAAATTATCAGGCGGAGACGTTTTTCTCTCCCCTGTGAACACCATAACTAAATTACAACCCATTTAGGCCGAAAATGTAGATAAAAACTTTAAAGAACCTGAAATGTGACGGTACCGTTATATGGAACCAAAACCTGAACCTATCAATGAGAACTCCAAATACCAAATTTCAGCCCATTCGGGCTGAAAATGTAGATAAAAACTTCAAAATACCTGAAATTTGGAGGTAACGTTATATGGGGGATATTTCAAAACCTGGACCTGTGACCACAATTTTTGGTACATAAGGTTTCTGACTACTGGGAATCTCAAATTACAGCCAAGTCAGACCCAAAAGTTAGAAAAAAAAACTAGACCCATATTGATGAGTTTTTGCTAAGGTAGTTTTTACTTTTTTTAAACATTTACTGAGAAAAATCAGATCGATCCGATGATTAGAAATATTTTTGTCGCATCTCCACATACAAGTGGGACCACTGGGCGTTGAAAATAACAGACGTTCTATCATCCTTCTTTCCCCGATTCGAGAGTGATTTAACCGTTGCCCACAATTTACTTAATCCTGTACCGATGTTGCCTTAGGTGGTCTGGCCACTGTTTCCGCTTATGTTCACCCACTAATCTGTTGACTTCAAGAGTAAGTTCTCTAACTCTTGGGTTTTCAGGGTTCGTACGACGAAGCTCATCACTCTCATTCGCTAGTCCTGTCGCCTCTGTTGGGAAATTTGGTCTGATTTCGGGTATTCTAACAGAAGGTATGATGATGTCCCGGAAAGTTATCTCAGCTTCCCGAGGATCTGAAGGAATGGGCAACTCTTTGAAGCGGTTACTGGTAAAATCTCTCTCCCATTGTTCAGAAAAGGACGCAATTCATAGGTTATGAAGTCGGGTGATTTATTTATGGATACGATAATGAGATTATGGTCTGAGCCAAGGAAAATGGCGTTATGCCAGGATACGTCATTTATCAGACCTGGTGCCACAATGATATATGGCAAACTGTGGCAATCTCCTCTTATCATCGTAGGAGCACCTTCATTCACCGTGCAAAACGTGGAGCTATCAATTTGCTCGGTCAGCGCTGTACCCCTCTGGTCATTGCCTACGACGGAATGCCAAAAGACGGTTATTGTCCTTTAGAAGCGAACTAATATCGGGAATATAACGCAGGGCGGAATGTACACATTAATCGGCTCTAACTCGGCAGTACCACACGTTACTGCTACCTGCACACAGAGAAGAGATATTGTAGGAGCAATCACATTCTAAGAACAAAATAGTGTATTGTAAAAATCTGGAAATATATATTGTTGGTACAACAATATATTTTGGGTCATTATGGTGCCTGACACAAAATACATGGTTGAAACCACAATACATATTATCAGATTTTTAATTTAGATATCTGTGCATACATTCCATGTAACTTCGTTTGTTGTTGCGTTTGCTGCGTCCGCGTTTTGTATTCCAACAACGACGAAGAATCGGACGACGAAGTTGGATCAATCAGCAACATTCTTATCGCAGTAATCCTGTGTGCGACTAGGCCAGTGTTCTCTTGTAAGTTCACCCATGCCCTGAATCCCTTACATTTAGCCATTGTTGACATTTGGTGAATGCGTATCTGCCAAACGGAACAGATCCTTAGAGGCACGGTTGCCAGCGTCTTAGCGTTCTAAGCCACCATCAACTTGTCAAAGGTTCCGATAACAAATATTGATGATCAAAATCTTCTGATATAGAAGGACAAATACAAATAAAGATGAAAAATCTACCTTAGTATTTGTAACAAAGCATTAACAAATAGGGCTACCAGCCAAGTCGGACTATAGGAAAGGTTTGGAATTAAATAACTAACATTAAAATAAATAAATAATTCTAATATATAATTTTCGAATGGTAGTTTCCAAGCTTAGCCTTTGTCCACCCACTAAAATAAGATTCTAATATGCCTGATGGTCAGTCTAACCACCCGCGAAATGTAGCATAATGGTTGAATGTGTGGGGCTTCGGTGGATTCCTAATTTTTCAATGTACCTCTTAGTTCCTAACAGCTCAACTCGAAAGCGAAATGATTTGTTTTTTTTATTTTTCTCATCTATAAACATTGTAGTTAAAGAATCCGCCAAAAACTTCTCAGGTGTAATCACCTTTCATTTAAAGTTAGTTGAGGCACACCGTGTCCTTCGTTATTGGCAGCTATGACGATGACTATTTGCACAAACCAGTAAACCGTCTTTGTCTTAAGATTTCCGATGAATATTGTAAAAATTCCACAACCAACACTTTTGGTCGGAAGTAAACAAATTGGCAATACTGACTAGCTCAGCTTAACAGAATATTTCTTCTAACTTGGTGACTTTAACAAATTACTGTGTTAAGAAAAATTAGTTAGATGGTCGTTTTCAAATTGAGGTTATGTAAATACCATCCAGTGGTGATGATGATGAAGATATTTTTTTGATTTTTTTTTTTTTGATTCTATTTATTTCATTCCTTCTTGTAGGTTTAGGTGTATTCTTTTCTGTACTCCACTGAAAATGCAATGATAAATATATGGCATGGCAATTTTTTGTGTATTTAAAGTCAGTGAGAATATTTGAAGATGTCTAATGTCAAGTATCAAAAAAATAAATAAATAATTCCGCTTCAAATATAATTAGCAAAAAATTAAGGTTTGGTTACATTTAAAAACGTCGTCACCACCATTTGCAACAACATTGTTTCGGCAACGATGATGCATTAATAAAATAATGTATTGATAATTCGATTTTGTTGCGGCAGATATGTCGAAGGTGCATTATTATGTTTATTTTTTGGCAATGCTGTCTGCATTAAAGAGGAAACCCTACCCACAAGGCAGTGATCAAATCAAGATGTTATCTGCACAGCTTTGGATTTAGTTTTTAAAAGTTGAGATATGGAAAATTAATAGACAGGTACATTTTTGGGGTGAGATTGGAACGTTTTGAGATCTGAAGTCCTTTAAAAATATTGTCAAAAAATTCTAATTAACAAAACACCTCTCAAAGTACCAAAGCAATGGCCAAAAAATCTTATCGAAGTAGAGCTATTTCCAGTAATCTTAGCATTAACAAGTAAAAAGTCGTTAAGATCGGCCGGGCCGAACTTTTTATACCCACCACCATAAAATAGTCTTTATTAAAATTTAATATTTTTTTTTCCTTTCACAATTTTAGATGGAAAAAATTTTCGACCATGGATACCCCAAATGCCTAAATTATCTATTCTAATATAAAAAATGTACTCAGCCAGGTGAAAGGTAAAACCTACAGGGCTATAACAAAGTCTCGACTATCTTTACAATTTTTGTTGGGAAAGTTTTATAACTGCAGGGAACCTCAAAAGTCAAATAACGGGTAGTTCCGTCAAACAATGTATCTAAGACCATCAGAATACCGAGAATTGGGAGGCACCGTTATATGGGAGCTATACCAAAACATGGACCTATGTTGACGATTTTTACTGAAGAAGTTTGTGACGACTGAAAATTTAAATGTCAAATAACAGTTAGTTCGATTTTTGGTGGATAAGTTTCGTGACCACATAGAATCTCAAAAGTCAAATTAGAGCTAGTTCGATTAAAAATTGTAGCGAGACTACTCAAAATACCGAAAATCGGGAAGTACCGTTATAAGGGGACTATGCCAAAACTTGGACCTATGTTGACGGAGAAGTTTCGTGACCAGCGAAAATCCCAAATTTCAAATTACATCTAGTTTTGATAAAAACTGTAGCTAAAATCCTCAAATACCGAAAATCGGGAGGTCCGTTTTATGGGGGCTATATCAAAACATAAACCTATATTGACGATTTTTGTTGAGAAGTTCCATGGCCACAAAGAACCTCAAATGTTAAATTACAGCTAGTTCGGTTAAAAATTGTAACTAAAATATTCAAAATACCGAAAATCGGGAGGTACGGTTATATAGGGGCTCTCCCACAACATGGACCTATGTTGACGATTTTTGGTGAAGAAGTTTCATTGCCACTGAGAACCTCAAATGTCACATTATGGCTGGTTTTGTTAAATATTGTAGCTAAAATCCTCAAAATACCGAAAATCGGGAGATACCATATGGAGGCTATCCCAAAACATGGACCTATGTTGACGATTTTTGGTGGAGAAGTTTCTTGGCCGCTGAGAACTTCAAATGTCAAATTACTGCTAGTTTGGTTAAAAATTATAGCTAAAATCCTCATAATACCGAAAATCGGGAGGTGCCGTTATATGGAGGCTTTACCAAAACATGGACCTATATTGAAAATTTTTGCTGGAGAAGTTTCGCTGCCACTGAGAATCTCAAATGTCAAATTACAACTAGTTCGGTTAAAAATTGTTTATTAAATCCTCAAAATACCGAAAATCGGGAGTTATCGTTATATGCGGGCTATAGCAAAGAATGGGCCCATGCCCATTATTTTTTGAATATAAGATTAATGATCACTAGGAACACTAAATGTCAAATTATAGCTAATGAGTTTTGAAAATGTGATTAAAAACGTCAAAATACCTGAAATCGGCGGTACCGTTATATGGGGACTATACCAAACCGTGGACCGATAAAGCTCATCATAGAATTTGACCTGTCTGCACACAAAAGACGTATCCTCCCAAAATTTCAGCGTCCTATCTCCATTTTTGTGCATATTAGAGTAATTACCACAGACGGACGAACGGACGTGCATAAATCGACTCAGAATTTTTGGGGTCGCAAATGATTATTTCAATGCGTTACAAACGGAAAAACAAACTTAATATACCCTCCATACTATGGTGGAGGGTATAAAAATAACCAAAGAAGTCAAATACTTCTCCACTTATCGGTGAGCATAAGCGGAATAAGTAGTTAAATAATTTGATGGGTTGGAACATTGGAGCAGGAATAAGTGAATTGTGGGCAACGGTTAAGTCAGTATCGAATCACGAAAACAATGAAGATAAGACCTCAGTCACGTTTGGCGACGATTCGCTGACTGATCCGAGGTAGTGCGCAAGTTATTTCACTCGATAGTTTGTCGTGCACCCGTGCAGGGCGATGAGAAGAATACTACGTCCCATCAGATTTCTTCCTGCCGAACATGAATCATCACACTTTAGAGCGGATGATCTCGCGAATGTTATCATGGACGCTAAATTATCCAAAGCTGAAACAAGTGTATGAGCTGGGAAACGGGTATCTCAAAATAGTTCTCAACCTGCTTCTAGCCACACATATCGTTCCCGATGTCTGAAATGTGGGCAGGGTGGTCCCGGTACTGAAGCTAGACAAGGATGCAAGCAAAGGTGAATCGTACAGACCGATTTCGCTTTTGTCACCCTTAGCAAAGACCCTTGAAACTTTAGTCCTTCCCAGCGTCAGAAATGGTTAACCAGTTGCCAATCATCAGAATGGGTTACGTAAGCAGCACATCATGAGAACAGCGGTGCACGCCATCTCCACACATATTAGTCGAGGAGCAAGGCGTACGATAGAACGGTGATGGTGGCGCTTGACTTATCATAGTGTAAAGTATTCCTCGCTGTATGAGGATATCAAGCAGACAAACCTCTGATCATGTTTGAAACGTTGGATAATCCATGAAATGTGTGAACGCCAGTCGTACGTGGAATTCAAGAACAAGAAGTCCAAGCCCCGTAGACTGAAACAGGCAGTTCCCCAAGGTGGTGTGATATCTCCGGAACTGTTTAACCTCTACCTATCCTGCATTCCGCACCCTCAAGACCGCATTGAGATAGTAACATACGCGGAGGATAGTACGAGCGTGGCATCAGATACCTTCCGTGGTGCCATTTGTGAAAGGCTAAACGCCTATTTGACTGATCTTACCACCTGCTTCCACGCGAGGAATATGCAGAAAAATGCCACTAAATCTACGGCCACTCTATTCACCACATGGATGTCGGGCCACCAGCCTAGGTTCCGTTTGGGGACCAACTAGTAGTAGTCTTCATGGTTACGAGGTCGTACCAGAGACTTAATTCTTTGTAGAACTTTCCTTCGGCAGTCTCAAACTGGGGCCGGTAGTTAGTGCGGCCCTTCGTGGTGTCTGTGGTTGCTCAAAATCGCGGGAAGAGTTCGAAGAACTCGAATGGGTTAGCATTCTCTTCCGGCTGTCTGCGCCATAAAAAGACAGGAGTTTTAGATGGTGCTCCGCACTAAACCAAGGTGGTGAACGGGGCCAAACATTTGAACGCAATTGGTACCTCACTATGGTGTAAGGGGCGTTAGTTGGTCGCATGTAACCACCTCGGTGTTGAGAGCGTCGTGGGATTAGGCCATCTGACAGGTACCCACGTAAAACAACTCCAATTTCACTACATGGACGGTAGAGCTCAGAACAGGGTTGAATGTCATGGTCGATGTTAGGAGAATTCCGACCACAAACAATTCCAAAATTCTAGGGGTCACATTCGACAACATGTTCATGACGTCCGTGCATGCCACAGCTATCTGCGACAAACTGAGATGTAGGAACAAAGTCCTCCTAGCCGGCAGCACTTGGGGTGCAGATAAAGAAGCCTTGTTGGCCACATGTAACGCGATAGGTCGGTCTTTTGTAAGTTATGCGGCGCCAATTTGGTCTGTACAACGCGATGGAAAAATATTCAATCCTGTCAGAACGCCGCCCTGAGAATTGCAACAGGGTGCCTCCTCAAATCTTCAGTAGACCGTCACCTTACGTAGAAGATTCTTTCAGTACAGCAACACAATGGCCTGCTTGCGTTGTAGTACTTGCTAGGGTGTTACCGTGTGAGCCATCCACCATATAGTGAGGTGGATGGGACTGCACCCCACTTCCCCCCATCGTACAACGTTACAAGAGATGACCTCTAGATCAACGAGCCTGTCAAGCAGGTTTGAATAGCATTCACACGGATGCAGTCGCAGATACAACGAACTACTACGTGTGAATGCGGTCCTCGGAGAACATCTTTCGCAGCTGAGAAGCGTCAGCTGCCAAGACAAACCAGAGTAGTTTTGGCTCAACTGCGCTCGGGATGGTGCAGCCGGCTGAATTTCTATAGGGCAAGGATTGATGACACCGTGCAAAACATACGCCCAGCATGCGACACAGGCTCGCACGACCCACTGCTCTGTTTCAAGTGCCCTGCCGAAACTACTCAATTAGCTCCATTCCTAGAACTGGGGATAAACCCAGAGCCAAATTAAAAAGGAAATGAGGATATAAACTTATCATCTATTGTTATGACAACAACTTCTCCAAAACGTTCCGAAATAGTTTACATTTATTTCTACAAATTTAAAAATGTCCTAATTTCCATGTAAAGGCTTCTGTTAAATATTCCTCAATGTGTGTAAATTTCTCAAAATTATGCACGCATCCTCTAATTTCCTTACGGTATTTAATTCTTGAACATCACATAAGAAAAAAACTCGTTGTAACATGTTTTACACCATGTGTCCCATAATAACATTTTATATGAGCCCATATATCTTTGCGGAACCAAAACGAAAAAAAATCTCATTATCGCATTGCAATAAAATAATACCCGCTGATTTGCTGATTCTTTCTCTTTCTATTTAATTATACTCTTTCAACTTTTAACCATGCTAATGATTCTTTCTCCTCCTCGACAGTTGGTTTGGTTGGTGATTTGTTTAAGTCATCACCATGCACAGCATCAGCATTCACCTGCACTTGAATTACCAGTTACAAATTAATTATCTTCTCCCATTCCGCTTTTGGGGTCTTTGTTTAAAATAAATTCTCTTCTTCTTTTTATTGTTGTAGTTGTAGTTGGGAACAGATAGACTTAACACTTCATCAGGGTAAAACGACAATTACATGGCAGTTTAATAACAGATGAAGCTTATAGCACGTCAAGTGCAGTATTAACAAAATCTACCCGATGATGAGATGAAAGGAATGAAGAATGCTTGGCAGATTGGCTGAAATTGTGATGATGTTGTTATTGTTGTTGATATGTCTTTTATGGTGTCACAGTTTTTCAAATGGAAAATTATTTTTTCCAAATGAAAAAATTTTCATAAAAATATTGCTGCCTTGGGTGCTTTGGGGCAAATATGAAAAAAAACAAAACTAAGTGACTTGTAATGTAATAAAAAAACATGGGATAGAATGTATAAAAACGCCGTGATCTGTCAAAAAGTTGTAATTAGTTTAAAAAAATCAGTTATTAATATATATCCATTGACAACCAAATTATCCAACTAAAATCGTCAGACAGTCTCACAGCGGCCGATTCTATGCACAGGATTGTCTAGGCGGAATCTTCGACAAGAGACCCTCACCTCAGCTGTTATGTGTGTTCGTGTCGGGATAGAGAACAACCGTTTTCCAGATCCGCATCCAACATATGTTAACTTCGTTATGGATATAGAGAATGGGTGCATTTCAAGGGCTGCTTAGGTCTTAGTCGCCTCCAGGACTACTGCAATAGGAGTTATGTTGCTGCTTGCTGCACCAGTCTCCCCAACAACAACAAACACATCATCCAACAGCTTAAGTTGTTGTTCAGCGCCCCGTAAATACATCGTTCCTGCAATTTCCTTTTTTTTGCGTAAGGATCCTACAAGAAGCAGAGGAAGAAACTTGCCTTCCTTATTTTTACTTACTTAATTTTTATATTTATAACTAAGTTACAAGTATAAAGGTACGAACCTTAAAGACCCAAGAGTTAGAGAACTTACTCTAGAAGTTAACAGGCTAGTAGGAGCATAGTTCCAAACTGGTTTTTGTTACAGTTTAATGCGACTTTTTCGCTGATAGTTATGACAGTGAGACTGGCCACATAAGATATACAACAGATATAACACAGCAGTAAATCTGACTTCATCTCACTTAAATACCGCCATAAAAAGCTTTCACCAGATCGACTTTGCAATAATGCAGTATGGTAAATATACTTCATGTTTTGAATGACAGCTTTCCTCAAATATCGATCACAGCGTGACCGTCCATGTTCATCGGTCATCCACGTACATTATGGTTGTTGGACTATCCTCTTAAAGAGGGTAGATAGCTGGCCTCCTACATTTTTCTCAACGGGATAGACGATTTTCATCCATAACAATCCTAAATGAAAATTGTCAACTGATATAATTCGAATGTGAGGAAGAAAGCTCAAACTAACTGTATTCCCTTCCAGACATGTACCTAAATGTAGCCAATCTGGATGGAAATTGCTAATAACATTAAAAAAGCTGATGAAATCTAATTTGCAACATTATTTGTTATAAATTCTTTCGATGAATTTTGGTTAAACGAAAAGTTATCCTCTTTTATTTCATACAATTTTGGCTTGCCTTAAAATCGTCATTTCAGGCCATAAAAGTGTCAAATCGTCATTTTCCCATTTTGGGCCAAAAAACCGTCAAAATCAGCATGCGGCAAAAAGGGGCACACGTGCCCTTGATGAGAGTAACAACAAAACAACCACCATTTAGTCTTCACTCAGAAGTTCGTTGACTTCTGTTCTGAAGGTTGTGCTGTCGCTTTTTTCAATGATTTTATACCCTACACCACCCTGTGGTAAGGGTATTATGTGTTAGTGCATTTGTATGTAACATGCCTAAGGAAAAGAGATAGTAGATAGAGATAGTTCCTTCTAGGGATATGCATAGAATCACTTTCTGAGTCGATTTATGCATGTCCGTCCGTTCGCAACGTACAGGTCGCATTTATTGTTCGATTTGGCTGAAAATTGGGGATCATTTTTGTAGACTAATGAAGAACGCTATAGCTTTTGATGCAAATCGGTTCAGATTTGGATATAGCTCCCATATATATTTTGGGCCGATTTGAGGTATTTGATACACCAAACACGCTGTATCTTTCCAATTTTTGAAATTTGGAATGTGTGACGGTGTTTGGTCTACAAATATATGTGCAAATTATATCGTAATCTGTTTACATTTGGATTTAGCTCCCATATATATTTTACCTATTCACAGTGGTGTAGGGTGTCATATAGTCGGCCCCGCCCGACTTTGATCCTTTCCTTACTGGTTAATTTTAGCAATGCATTACCCCCACGATGTTTGTGGAGAGAGCTAAATTTACGCTCACGATTTCCTATGCGTGTGACCGCACATACTTCATTTGTATTGGTGGCGATACCTGCCGTAATGGCTCCTATCGTCCACTAGTGTTGTTCATCCATCTAAGGAATGTAAACATACCCGCCTCTAAATCCACTGCCAGACTGTTCACCACCTGCACGGCTGAAATGAAGCTCTCCCTGAACATATTGATCGATGGTGCCCTGATTTCGATACATAGAGGTCCAAAAGCGAAAATCTCTAGATAAACGACCCTATCAGGCAGCCTTGAATAGATACAGGGCGAATACCGTACTCGGACCTGGGACCTATATAAAAGTGTGGACCTATTTTTCGGGATAAGTTTTGTAACTACTGGGAACCTCAAATGCCAAATTATAGGTAGTCGTCCAACAAATGTAGCTGAACTCCTCAAAATACCTAAAAGTGGGTTGTTCCGTTATATGGGGGCTATACCAGAACATGGACCTATTTTGACAGTTTTTGGTGGAAAAGTTTTGTGATCGCTGATTGCTCTCAAATTTTATATAGTTCGGGCAACAAATGCAGTTAAACTTCTCAAAACACCTAAAATCGGGCGGAACTGTATAGACCTAAACCAAAACATGGAACTATGTTGCCAATATTTGGTGGAGAAGTTTTTTGACCACTGAGATTCTGAAATGTTAGATTTCAAGTAGTTTGATTAACTTAATTATTAATCGAGCTGTATGACCTATGGATAGCTATGCGAAGATCGTTTCGTTAACTGGTTAGGTTAACATGATCAGGCATATTAGATGTTGTTGTTGCTAGACAATTTTCGTAATTTATACGTACAATATTGCAAATTCGCATTTATGAATATTAAATTGAAGCTTTTTATTTACAAAAACATGTCATTTGTCCCCCTTCCTTTCTAGAAGAAGAAGTTTGGTCAACAAATGTAGCAAAATTCCCCAACACACCTAAAATCGGGAGGTACCGTTATATGGGGGATATAAAAATATGGACCTATGTTGCCAATTTTCGGTGAAGAAGTTTTTCAACCACTGCACAGTGGATCCACCCATTGGCCAAAAATAAAAAAATGAATGTCAAAATTTTGGTACAACATCTGGCAGCTCTGATAGCTATGACATGGACCTTTTTAAAAATATATTAGTTTTTGTTTCATTCGAACGCGATCTTCTTAAGAATAGCTTCAAAAGTCGGAACATTTGACTAATATTTTTTGTTGTGAGTACAGCCTATATTTTAAGTGCAAGTAAATATATTCAAAATATCGCGAAACTAATACGTATAGCAAAGAATTATAGTGGATTTTGAAGGAGAGGATACTAGCTTAATTTTCATTAAAAAATAGTGTTTCAGCGTGTTGTGGAATCCTAGTTAACTGCATATTTTCTTAGTGTATTTTGTAATGCCAATTCGATCATATACTTAAATTTAATCTAAGGTTTTAGTCATGATGCCCACCAGTGCCCACCTCGGGAATAATTTTCCAAAGTAGGTCATGGGTTTAAGATTATTCAGTATTAAAATCAGCTGCCATCTAGTGCCAGACTATAAATGGTGGTTCGCTTACTAAAGCTGCCCTAAAATAGGGTTTCTATGGATATATTAGCGCATAACTCTGTTATCTGACCACTAACATTAACATAATTGGCAACAGTCGCAAGATGAAGAAATCTTCTACCAACTTTGTCTTACGTTGGCGGTAGGTGCCTTTCAGGAGGAGCGCTATAAGATCTATATTAAAAATTTTACCAATTTTCAGACAACATTTTTGATTTTTTTAATCCGTTAAATTGTTTGGATTTTATGTTGTTTTGGAGATTGTTTTGTCTCCCCAAGGCTATTTTTGCATCACAAGATAATCGGGACCTTTGTACATGTCATTTTGTATTAACATCGTTAAACAATTCTTACCATATACTCACTCCAGAGGGGAAAGGGGGGAGAATGTTACGCTCGTGGTTTCTTAAAACACCCTTCGCAGCAGCACAAAGCTGTAACCGGCGTATTGGCTTGATTGTTACACTCTAAATATTTTTGGCCACTTTCTCCATACAAGTGGATCCACTGTGCACTGGGAACTTCCAGTGTCAAATTGCACCTAGTTCAGTCAAAAATTGTAGCTAAAATCCTCAAAAAACTGAAAATTGGGAGGTACTGAGGCCCTCCAAAACATGGGCCTATTTTGAAAATTTTTGGTGGAAAAGTTTTGTGATCAATGGGAACCTTAAATGACAAATTTCAGCATTTCGGTTAAATATTGTATCTAAAATCCGAAAAATACCGAAAACCTGGAGGTACGGTTACAAAAAAAAAAAAAAAAATGCAGCTCAAAATAGACCGGAAACAATTATATAGTTCTTATCAGAATCAAAAGAGCTACATTCGATGAAATTTTCAAAATAATCCTCGAACAGCCCTTTAGGTGTCCGATATAATATCGACGCCTCCAAACAATAGTATGCTAAGTCGACTTAGCATGTTTTCAAGTTCTTTACATTTTTACATTTTACGTCCTTTAACTTAAATTCTGTCAAATTTTGGTAATGATCGGTCAATCCGAACAGAAGTTATAAACAAATATTTACTTAGCATTGTAAAGAAGGTCAAAGAGAACTGTAAACTTTGAGAGCTTCTCCTGCAAAACTCACTTTTCAGACTTAGCATACTATTATTTGGAGGTGTCGATATATCTTCAAAATATTACGATGTGAAAAATTGGCCCGTAGGATTTTTAAAGCTTTTGTACCAATATCTCAGGAAGCATGGACTTGCTGCCGAAAATATTATATCGACGTAAAGAAAACCACAAGGAGAACCTTCGGTTATAATTTCAATTACAGTCCTCGAACAGTCCTTAAACAGAACCTAATTTGAATTTTTAACTTTTTTGAGGCAGCTTGGTACCCAAATGTTTTGTTTGTTAGACACTTTCCGATTATCACAACAGAAACAATTTTTATACTCATAATCTTTGTCATTCCGTTTGTAACACATCGAGATATTCATCGAAGACCTTATAAAGCATACATATTCTTGATATACAGGACTTCGTTGATAACACATTTCAGAAATGGGTCTTCTTCAGATAGAAGAAATACCAAATTTTTCTTCTTTGGATAGAGACCCCCTTAAGGGGTAAAAGACCTCCAACAGGAGTCTTTTATAAATGGAAAATCTTTTAAATGGGACTTCTACAGATACTAACATTTTCAAAGAGGTTTTCTGTAGACATAAAGGGCTCTTTTATAGAAATAATATTTCCTAATAAGGTCTTCTATAGAAAGAAACCTCCTAAACCCCGTTAGGGGTCTGTAAAAAGTAGGAATACCAAAGAGGTTTTCTACAGAAAGGAAACATTCTCAAGAGGTCTTTTACGGGGGTCACTAAAAACTTTCTGGCCTAGGCAACACGCAGTGTTGCCAGTCGTCATTTTCTTGAAAGTTTGAAAGTTCTTAGCATAAGCGTACTCATGATAGTTTCACATACGACCATGTGTTGAGTTGTTTACAGTGACTTGAAAAAATCACTTTGCAAAAAAATGGAATTTACTTGTGAATATTTTCGTCCGATAATTTTTCACAAATTTCGACGTGGATAATAACGACAAGATTACATCGATCAAATTAAATCGTTGTATGTCGATAAAGGACCTTCTTATAGCACTATTAAAAACCGGTTTAATGAATTCAATAGTTACCGACACTTACCAAAAAACGAAGTTCGTGAGCGACGTCCAAAAAGGTCGTTGTCGCTTCAAAATACGTTTTTAAGATGGATCCAGCTGACGAATCATGCGTATGAACCCGAAAAATAGCAGCAATCGCCAGAAGATGCTGCAAAATCGTTCGTATGTCAAGCTGTCCTGAGTACCCGTAGGTTAAAACTGTCAAACATTCCAAAAAAATGTCAAATGACGCCTGACTAGGCCAGAAGGTTTTTAGTTACCCTCGTCTAAAAGGAAATCCTGCTGAAGTTGTCTTCTATAAATATAAGACTTCCTATAGTTAACTTCTATATATAGAAAATCTCCAAAAGCGGACTTGTATAGATAGAAGACCTACTAAAGGTCTCTGTTATATGTAGAAGACCTCATAAAGGGGTCTTTTATAGATAGAAAACATTCTAAAGGGGATATTTTATAGAAAGAAGTCCTTCTAAAAATAGAAGACTTCCTAACTGGTTCTTCTATAAAAACAGCTTCTAAATGAGTCTTCCATATGTAGTAAACCTTTAAAAAAGGTCTTCTTCTATTGATAGAAGACCTCCTTAAGGAATATTTTACAGAAATAAAACCTAAACGTGTAGGGGATGGAAGATACCAGGCAACGGTCCTGACCGGTTTTAACATGGCAAAGCCCAGGATTTATCTTGGTCCCTCTTTCATCCCAAGTGGACACTGACCTCCCCGTGGTGTCACCTGGGGAACTGCCTTTAACACCCGTTAAAGGCAGTGAGCTAACATGTGCCGCGCGTTCACCCATAAGAACGTTAAAAACTTGGGTTTGGGCGTCGGGTTAGTAACCCTCCCCTAGAAAAAACAGCCTACTATGAAACAAGTAGGAAAAGCGTTAAGTTCGGTCGGGCCGAAATTTTTATACCCTCCACCACAAATTACAGTCATTTCGGTGGATTAATGTGGCCACAACCTTCAAAATACCGAAAACCTTCAAATACCGAAATACCGGAAGGTACTGTTCTATGGGGGCTATATGATGGCGTGGACCTATACCTACGAATTTCTGGGGGAAAGTTTTATACCCCAAACGAAGACCAAATACCAAATTTCAGCCATCTCGGTGTGATAATGAGGCCAAAACCTTCAAAATAACGAAAATCGGCAGATATCGTCCTATGGTGGCTATATCAAAATGTGGACCTATATAACCATTTTATGGTAGAAATGTTTCTTAGCCTCTGGAAATGCAAAATACAAAGTTGCAACCGATTCTGTTGTCAAATAGGACTAATACATTCAAAATATATTAAAATGACGCGTACTTTATATGGGGGCGTTATATGGGGGTAATACCAAAACGTGGACCTATATAAACTAACTTTGGTAGGAATGTTTTTTGGCCTCTGGAGACACAAAATACCAAATTACAACCAATTCGGTGGTAAAATGGGACAAATATCTTAAAAATTCCTTAAAACGACGACGCGTCACGCGTCATTTTGTATGGGGGCTATACGAACGCGTGGACCTACATATCCCGCTTTCAATACCAAAAGTCCTACGTACATATAATAGATTTTCCCAAAATTTCATCCACCTACGTCAATCCGTTCGGACGATAGAGTGATTTCCACAGACGGACGGACGGACATGGCTATATCGATGTAGAATTGCACGCTGATCAAGAATATATATAGTTTGTGGGGTCTACAATGATTATTTCGAGTAGTTACAAACGTAGTGACAAACTTAATATACCCCCATCCTATGGTGGAGGGTATAAAAACGAAAGAAAAGAAAAACAAACCCCTCTAAAGTTGACGAACCCCGCAAACGTTTTAAGGACCATGATCTGCGAATCTGCACCTGGAATGTTCGCACTCTTTATAGAGAAGGTGCAGTCTTCGCATTGTCAGACGTACTTGAAAAGCACAAGACCGATATTACTGCCATACAGGCGTCACAACAACAACTAAAGGTGACGCACTGTATTATAACTGCCATGACGTAAAGCATGACTTTGGTTGTGGATTCGTAGTTAGTCGGAGACTAAAACATCTGGTATCCAGCTTCACCCCAGTGAATGAAAGACTTGCTGCAATTCGAATAAAAGCTAAATTCTTCAACATCAGATTTATTTGCGCTCATGCTCCCACTGAAGAAAAGGACGAACAGACCAAAGATATATTTTACGAGCGCTTAGAAGAAACATATGACCGTTGCCCTGCCCATGACATTAAAATCATTCTAGGCGATTTTAATGCCAAAATTGGAAAGGAGAATATCTTTGGCCCAACAGTCGTGAAATTCAGTCTCCACAGTGAAACATCTGACAATGGTATGAGGCTGATAGACTTTGCAGCTGCAAAAAACATGGTAGTTAGCAGTACCAGATTTAATCATCTCGATATTCATAAGGGCACCTGGCTGTCTCCAGATCAGTAAACAAGAAACCAAATTGATCATGTTGTGATAGATGGAAGACATTCATCGTGTTGGATGTACGATCGTTCCGATGCACAAACATTGATTCGGACCACTACCTTGTTGCAGCAAAGGTACGCACCCGCTTAAACGTAGCAAACAAAGTACGAACAGACACAACACGAAAGTTAGACATCGGTAAGCTGCAATCACAACAGATAGCCACAGCAAATTCCACTCAACTAGCCCAATTGCTTAATCAATGCACTCCTCATCCCGATAACATATCAGCGCAATGGCAAAGTATTGCCCACTCCATGCAAACATCCGCAATATCCATACTTGGATACCAGAGACCTCCACCAAGGAATCCATGGTATGATCAGGAGTGTCGTGCTGCCACCGAAGAGAAAAATGCGGCATATAGGGCTACTTTACAATCCGTAGCGTAGCGCACGAGAGAGATACAGGGAGAAAAGGAGAGAGGAGAAACGTCTTTTCCGCAGGAAAAAGAGAGAGATGGAAAAGCGGGAGTGTGAAAAAATCGAGATGTACAGGAGCCAGAATGAAGTCCGAAAATTCTACCAAAGAGTCAAGCATCAAACTGATGGCTTTGGTACAGGCACATCCTCCTGTAGAGACCAGCAAGGTAATTTGGTAACTGATACAGATAGAGTGCTCAGGATATGGAAAGAACATTTTTCAAATCTGTTGGTTTCCAATAGCAGCGAAGACGACGAAGATACCACAGTCCCAATCCCAGAAGATGGTATTGAATGTATACCGCCCAGCCAAGATGAGGTAAAGACAGCAATAAATCGGCTGAAGAATAATAAGGCAGCAGGGGCCGATGGCTTACCAGCCGAGCTGTTCAAAACCGGTGGCGACACGCTGATAAGGTGTATTCATCAGCTGTTAGAACCATATGGCAGGAAGAACGAGTACCCGACGATTGGAACCTGAGTATCCTGTGCCCCGTCCACAAGAAGGGGTTTAAGACTGTATGCTCTAACTATGGGGGCATAAGTCTACTCCCTATTGCCTACAAGATCGTGTCAGGGATATTGTGCGAACGACTAAAGCCTATGGTCAACGAGATAATTGGACCATACCAATGCGGCTTTAGACCTGGCAAGTCCACCATTGACCAGATATTTACCCTGCGGCAAATCCTGGAGAAGACCCAAGATCGACACCTACCACCTTTTTGTCGATTATAAAGCAGCCTTCGACAGCCCCCTGCGTTCACAGGTATTCCAAGCCATGTCTGAATTTGGTATCCCCGCAAAGCTCATCCGGCTTTGTAAAATGACTTTAACTGACACGAGGTCCTCAGTTAAAATAGGAAACAACCTCTCCGAAGAGTTTGGTAACAAAAGAGGTTTCAGACAAGGATACAGCCTTTCGTGTGACCTCTTCAACATCCTGCTAGAAAAGGTTATACGAGAGGCAAACGTCAAAAGAAGTGGCACAATCTACACCAATAGTCACATGTTACTTGCTTATGCTGATGATATAGACATCATGGGCCGATCAGTAAAAGAAGTAACTGATACCTTTATAAAGGTCGAATGAGAATCTGCTAAAGTGGGTCTGGCTGTAAACGGTGAGAAGACCAAGTTGATGGTGTCGACGCGCAATGCGTCCATTGAGCTCGGACCGACTGTGGAAGTTGGTTCCTATAATATTGAGGTAGTAAAAGACTTCGTCTACCTCGGCACCTCCGTAAACACAACAAACGACATCAGTTGTGAAATAAAAAGAAGAATTGTATTGGCCAACAGATGCTACTTTGGTTTAAGTAAGCAGTTTAAAAACAAAGCCACATCTCGTCAAACAAAAATAACGCAAGCAGACATGGCAGTGCTTGGTGTGTTAGAGAGAAAAATTCTTCGAAAGATATACGGACCAATCTGCGTTGACGGTGAATACCGACGTCGCATGAACCACGAGCTGTATGTGCTATACAACGACATATCGTATCGAGATGCAGCGATTGCGTTGGCTAGGCCATATCATAAGAATGAGCGATGATGAACCCGCTAAAAAGGCGTATAATTACGGACCGCTTGGCGGTGCACGCAGAATTGGCAGGCCAAGGAATAGATGGCGCAAACAAGTGGATGATGAGATGAAAATGCGCGTTATTCCAGAGTGCGAAGCAACAAATAGAGAGGAATGGAGACCTCTTCTTAGTTCGGCTTGTAGAACAAACGTTCTGTAATAGGCCAGCTAAGTAAGTAAGTATTTTATAAATAAAAGCTTCCTAAGAGGGTTTTGTATATACCTAGGTGGCTCCAAATTAAGATACTGATCCCAATACTTAAGATATAAAACTTCTTTGATATAAAACTTTCTAATACTCCGATTTAATTCCTATTGGCTACGGATTGACGACATGGTACAAGTCCCCCGATATACTGCAATTGTCAAACTGCCCAGCCAAACTTAATCAACAATCTCCTTAAGCATACTCCCCACAGTCCGTTGAAACTGTCACCTTTCTGGACAGGGAGAACTATCAGACCGATATTCACACAGATGCAGTCACTGTTGTAATAAATAAGTATCGTGCGAATGCCGTCTTCGAAGTGATCCCCAATCTGTCACAGCTGAAAAACATCAGCTGACTTGGTGTTGGATCAATGGTGCAGCCGCTTAAATTCTTCTTGGTCAAGGATTGACGTTACGGAATATATCCTCACGACACACTGCACGTATTCAACTGCCCAACCCAACGTAATCAAAAATTCAAGAAAATAACATTTGAGTTTATGAAACACTAAAACAATTCAAATCATGATTGATCTTGCACAAAAATGTATCTGATATTTGGCTTGCTGTTTGCATAATATGGTATAAGTAGTTACTTTATTTTTTGCGTAATAATCTTTTTAAGTTGGGAAGTCAAATTTCAATCGCCAACTTAAAATGCGTTTTTTTTCGAAACTGAGTTTTGTTGAGATGTGTTACACTTTGAGTAAATGAGCGATATGACCGCTGCTTTGCACATGGTTCTAAAATTGTTTTACGCGACTTGATTAACAAATGTGGTTTATCTGTCTTATAATTAAGTCTGTACAGTAAACCAAGCGACGCTGGTAGACTTCCCGGTACCAAAGACACACTTCTGGACATAGAAATGGAACCAGAAAAGGTTGCGGATCGTGGAATGTCCAGAAAATGTACTAAGCTGCTGTGTAATAAGCAGCGGTTTACATATTTATGCTTTTGGAGATTTTCCAATTATCCCTACATCAATAGAAGATATCTATTTAACTTTGGTTACACCCCTTCAAATGCGAAATTACTCAAACAGGGTAATGAAACGGAACCTGTTAACAATTAAATGAAATTAAATTAACTTTCGTCAACATTCATTAACACCTTGTTTAGTATTCTCATGTTTTGTTTTATTTACTTCTTCACTTCGTTTTTTGTGAAATTCCCGACAATAAAAATTTCAATTGGGATTGTTTGCGGTTTCTCAGATGGTCGTCATTAATAAACCGTTTCAAAATTTGTGTTGCCGGAGTTTCATATCAGTTTCATTTTTTTGTTTTGGTTTTTGTTGGCATTCGTTTAGGTTACTAAACCGATCAAAAACAAACAGATAAATTGTATATTAACGCTATTTAAACAAATGTCATATAAGACGCTCCCCAATCACCTCCTTCCACCGCCACCACCACCCAGCCAAAAAACAAGAAGACATTCAAAACGTAAATTGATTTAAAATCAACAACAATCACTTTAACTTTATTTCAAATAAAAATACAAACACACGAAAAAATTGGTGATGGTTGGTTGTTCAATTCACATCACCCCTTCTGGCTTGTTGTTGTTTGTTAGTGATGGTATTTAACCATAAACAATAACACCACCAACAAGAAGAGGAAGAATCACAAGCAATAAATGTGAATTGTTTTTATAACCGCTTATAAAATTTTCAAAATTTTGACGGATTTGTTTAAAACATTTTTGCTTCCCTCATAAAACATTCTCATAGTTTGGTTTAAATGGATAGATGGACGGACGGAGAGACCCATAACTAGTTGATGGATTCCATTGGTGGGTTGTTGGTGTGGTGTCGTTACAACGTTTGATCCATCACATATTTGTGTATTTGTTTTGTTTTCTTTGTTTGATTATTTCCTTGGCACTTGTTGTTGCTTTTGCTTGTTTTTGTTAGTTGCAACCAATCGACCGACCCATCACCACCACCTCCTAAACATGATCATGAATTCTTTGGCCTGGCGGGGTGTTAGTTTTGGTTACTTTTGTATATCTTTTCACTTGACTGGTAATGAATGTTAAATATTTGCTTCGATTTCAACAACTCTTTTTTCGAATACCCTTTGTTTGTTCGTTCTTCACTTGCCTTGGTCTTGCGGGGAAAAATAGAGGTTGGTCAACATCAAAAGAAAGTTCTGTTGGGATTGCTGGTTGTTGCATTGTTTAAACGATAATTCATGTGATTATCTGAACAAATAGTCATTAGAACCTATGTACAAACGTGTGGACTCTTTTGTGGAACTTTCCACGTTAGTTCGTGAAAAGGGTGTATTGTCGCGGGGTAATTAACTCTTTAAAGTATTTTTTTCACTAATATTTTGGTGTGAATGTCTTGAAACAATAATAATAATGTTATTATTTTCTAACTCCTAAACCTAAATAACGACGGGACGTACACAAATATTTCACCAACCTACCAAAACAACGCTCTCTGAGCGTCCGTATTACCCAAATACGTTGAGTCCCAAATCACATTTAAAACACAAAATCCGCGACCGAAGCTTACTTAAATGTTTTCATTCGTAAAACAATTAATTTTCCATTGCAATGAATGGTATTTCATGTTTTGTTGGGCTTTTGTTTTTAAAAAACAAAGCACACACACATACAAACAATAACGTTCTGTCAAAGTTAAACTTTTTCAACTTACAAAAAGTATACGCTCGACGTATTTCGGTAGTTCTCATAAGAATACATGTGTTCTACTTTTTTCACCACACACGCCCTGGGTATACGTCCGTATATAGGTATGGGCCTAACACATTTATCCAAATGATAACCTGATATTATTGAAAAAAAAAAAACAAGTAAAAAAGTATCAGTAGGCTTTGTCGATAGAGATATACCCTAAGCCTGTAGACCGGCTATGGAACCAAAATCGTTTGCACCAATAATAGGTCTGTTCGATAAATTCGCAAGTAAAAAGTATTTTCAAGTTCTTGCAACTACTTCTCATTTCTATTTTATTTTGTGGTACACTGTGTGTCATTTTCTGAGTCATGGTTTATTAACCATTTTCTGGCACAGCAGCGTGATAGAAGACCAAAAATAAGAAGACACATGTCCCGGCGATTGTTGTTTGCTTCAATTCTGCTCGGTTTGATATCTGTAGCCTAAAATCCGAGAAAAAATATAGGGGACATTTTACCTTGACGATTTTGACCTTGAAGATGAGGTTGAATGGATTTTATGTGTTCACAATTAATATTTTTTAAGACAAGAGCTACAACTTTGCTTCCACGAGTAAACGCAAATTCTCAGCGATTAGGAAGATATGAGCCCCCCAAAATGATCCCTTTTGACATCAATGCCTCAGGTCTTTGTGGGCCCATAACCGCGAAAGTTGAAATGATAGGAAAAATCGCCGGGACACGTGTCTTCTTATTTTTGGTATTTTATCACGCTGCGGTGTCAGAATATGGTTAATAATTTTCGTGTTGCATAGTGTTATAGAATAGGGGGCCTATTCTGTAACTGTTAAACAACTTTATTCATTGTTTATTTTAAAACAATTTCATTTGCTTGTTTTGTAGTTGTTACAAAAACAAAAGCAATTTTAACAACTTTTCAATCGATAAAAGTTACAGAATAAGTCTACAGACCTAATTATTGTATATATTTAGGAGGCTATGTGGCCCTTTTTGAACGTATGCCAAAAATATATTTGGATTTAAGCTCAAAAGTCTTGCGGAAGAAGTACTTCTAAGAATGGATCGGCATAGTCCACTTTGGTTGATTTTATTTTGGGAGTCATTTCTTTTCGATAGATAGCGGACCCTCTAGTTATTACATTTCCAAATGAACTTCGAACAGACCCTAAACTGCAGCAGCTCAGTATGGTGCAGATTAATCTGCATCATTGTACAGCTGCTGCTGCTGAACTATTTCTAACTCTCTTGAACTCAAACATTGATATTGCTCTGATCCAGGAGCCCTACTTGTACAACAACAAGGTTACTGGATTGAGCAATAGCAACTACACTGTCCTCTCTGCCTCGAATGGAGATAAGGTAAGAACATGTGTAGTTGCAAAAAAGAGCTTAAAATTAATGCTTTTCTCCAATTTTAGCAGGGTAGACATCACAACCATAAGGATGGACAGAGGGCATAGGAAACCTATTATAATGACCTCTGTGTACATGCCTTATGAAGATCCCGACCCACCTGGTGGCATCGTGAAGGAACTGATGGACGAAATGGGGAGCATGGGCAGCGTTATTCTTGGATGTGATGCAAATGCTCATCACTTTCATTGGGAAAGTAGCGATACCAACACTAGAGGTAAGTCCATTTTGAAATTTTTTTTATTAAATAATTTAAGAATTTGTAACAGGGGTACCACACAGACTTTTCAAAACAGAGTTAGAAGGGAAGTCATAGACATCACATGTGGACTGGAAGGTATCTGAAGAGTGTTTTTTTCTGATCACAAGATGTTTTTCCTCAAAGTCCCTTTATCTATAGAGAGACAGAAACCGTATAGGAATCCCAGGAGGACAGACTGGAACAAGTTCAGTTCACTAACGACTACAGTACTGAGCAATCCCCAAAGGTTGTCTTCAGCAAAGGATGTCGGATGTGATGATTCCTGCCCAATTACCTACCTTGGGAAGAAATCTCACCGGTATGGTGGAATAAAGACCTGGCTAACCTCCGCAAGACAGCCAGGAAATCATATAATAAAGCCAGTAAATCTGCTCTCAGTACTGATTGGGATACCTATAGAGTTAATTACAATAAGTACAAGAGCAAAATCTGAAGGCTAAACAGAGATCTTGGGCCTGCTTCGCTGAGTCTATAGAAGGAGTTAATGAAGCCGCCAGGTTTCGTAAGATTCTATCCAAGGATCCCAAGCGAGAAAACGGCACGTGGTCTAGAGACTCTAAATCTGCTGTCAGAAGTGCATTTTCCAGGCCGTACTGACCTTGATGGTGATTTGCAGCAAACAGATCAAAATCAAAGCTGTACTGCACAGGACGAGCAACTGATTGATAGATTGACCAGCATCCCAAGACTTAAATGGGCGATAGACAGCTTTCAGCCTTATAAATCTCCTGGGCCGGATGGCATTATACCGGCTAGGCTGCAAAACGTGGCAGAAGGGTATGGGTAATCCTAAATGAGATATATAGGGATTGTTTGCGTCTGTCGTACATACCTAATTCATGGAAGGAGGTAACGGTGACTTATATCCCCAAAGCCGGGAAGCCAAGTCACACACTACCCAAAGACTACAGGCCTATTAGTCGTGCTTCCTTATTCTTTAAACCCCTAGAAAGATTTCTTGACTACGAAGTTAGGTCTCAATTAGACCCCACTATAATAAGCAAATCGCAGCATGCCTATATTAAAGACAAGTCAGTAGATACTGCCTTATATGAGGTGGTTAGATATATTGAGAGAAATATGGAGGGATCGGCCTTTACACTTGCAGCCTTTCTCTATATAGAGGGAGATTTCAACAATGTGAAGCTTGAATTCATCCACAATTCGCTTAACAACGCAGGAATTTTCTCTATCCTTGTTAGGTGGGTTGATGAGATGCTGAAAAGCAGAATCATCAACTCCCATCAACTCCGTGAGGAAATCCGTTTGCAGGTGTACGCCACAGCGCTCCTTGTAATAAATGAAATTTTATGTGCACTTCAACCAGCTAGGAACGAATGTGGTACCTTATCCTGACGATGTTGTCATCCTCATTAGCAGCAAGTTCTTCCCTACCATATCAGACCTTATGCAACGTGTTTTAGTGCAGCTTAGGGCTCGCGCCAATGGACTTGGAGTGAATCCCGCAGTGAAGCGCAAACTTCCCGCATTCAAGCTACCAGACCTGGACTGAGTTGCCTTAAGACTTTCTTCGGAATCCAAATACCTTGGTGCGATACTGGACCAACGTGCAAGCTGGAAAAGGAACACTGTGGAGAGGGCAAAGAGGAGCCTTATGGCACTCTATTCCTGCAAGAACTCCATTGGCAAAGATTGGGGTCTCAGACTAAAAGTCATACACTGGTTGTACGAAACAGGGTTCTACCCATACTAACCTATGGTGGGCTTGTCTGGTGGCATGCTCTCGGGAATAGTGCACTTCTGTCCAAACTATCAAGTTTGCAAAGAGCTGCATATCTGCTAAGTTTTGGGGCTATCAGAAGCACACCGCAGGCCGCCTTCAGTGTGATCCTTGATCTCCAACCTCTGGATATCCTGACCCATTTCCAGGCGGCGAGGACGGCTTCTAGGCTCAGAGAGACAGGGGTGTGATAGTGTTCGCAATTTAAACATGCAAAGTTCTAAAGGGGTGAGTACATAAGCTGCCTTGCTTGCTTCTGATAAAAGAATAAAAAAGAAAACGGCAACCCAGTTCGAAATTTGCTCGGCCTTCTTTATTCTTTTATTTTTATTATGTCAGAAATGAAGCAGGAAAGCAAGGTACGCAGGCCTTAATTTCTTTTAAATGAACTACTTCACTCAACTTTAATCCAATAAACGTGACAATTCTTAGCAGGTATGCCTGAGCTAGTAGCAAACCTCCTCTTGGCGGTCTGGCTATCTATACAGACGGCTCCAAGATGGAGGATGGCACAGGAGCCGGGGTCTACTGCGAGAATCCACCAATTAAAAAATCCTTCAAACTCAATGTTAATTGCAGGGTCTTTCAGGCGGAGATTTTTGTCATCAGGAAAGCAGTGGAGTTGGTCAAAGAACTTGAGTGCAGCCTTGAAGGACCCGTGACTATGACTGTCGATAGCCAAGCAGCTCTCAAGTCGTGGACCATAAATTCAAAAGCGATACTCGACTGCAAAAACACTCTACTTGATGTACGTGCTATCGTTGTTCTTTGCTGGGTTCCAGTAACCAGTGATACAGCGGTGAACGAAGAGGAGGACGAAGTAGCAGGGGGTGGCTCTCAGTCGACCGACTTACCAGTAGAGTCATCTATCAGACCACCAGAGTGTACTACATTCGAAAACTTTGTGGTTTCTTTCTTGAGATAACAGGGCAACGATGGCAAATGGAAACTGGTTGCAGGATATCTAAGGCAATCTGGCCTAATTACTCTCAATACATAACCAACTCCCTCTTTTCACTAAATAAGTTAGGTATAAAAACCACTGTGGGACTTATTACCGGTTATAACATGGTTAGATCCCTTACTTGAAGATGGGATAACAGTAGTGTCGACTACTGTAGACAATATGAAGATCCAGAGGAAACAGAGACGGTCGAACAACTACTGTGTAGGTGTCCCTTGCTTTTTACGAGGAGATACCGAATGTTTGCTTCTCCCCACAGGAGGATAAAGAACCGCAGCCTTCATCACAATCTCAGCAGCCACACACCCTTTACCCACAGTCATCAGACTCTTCTTCACCTACACACACATCATCAACCATATCAAGAAAGCAATAACCAAACCAATATCTATCCGTCATTCCTTTCCACCTATACTCACATCATTACACTCCCTGCAAAAAACCTACCACCACACACAATATTCAGGAAGATCACAATGGACGTCAAGGTCTCCGAGTGTAGCACATAGCGAACTGCACACTTTTAGCGAAAAGTTATTAACTTTTTGGCAAGGTACCCGAAGGAGTGGACCGATATGGCCCATCTTGTAACATAAACTAAGTTTGGACAAAATATTATGAAGGCCAAATTGTGGACCGAAAGTTCGAAGTTATGCTGCGCTCCAGCCTCTACATATGGTTCCATATGAGTTTTTTACACCTCTCGGTTCATTTTCTCAAGACATGCCCCTGAAAAAAAATTGTATCGCCGTAATATGGGCAACGAATACAAATTGCCACAAAAAAATCAAAGAGAAATGAGGGCAGCTTTTAAACTGCACTTTTTCGAAATTTCGAAGGAGTGGACCCATATAGTCTACATTTCAACCTAATCGATGACAGGCACAAATATTACGATGTGCGTTAGGCGATGTGTGATGGGCGATTAGGATGGTTCACACGGTAACACCCGAGTAAGTACTGCAACGAAAGCATGCCTCCTCATTTAAGTGGTCCACTGAAGACATGAGGAAGCATCCTGTTGCTGTTCTCAGGGCGGCATTCTGACAGGTTTGAATCATTTTCCAATGCGTATCACATAATCTCGGGGACGAAACTGGCGCCGCATAGCTTACCATATATCGGCCTGTCTCGTTATACGGTGTCATTATCTGCACCCCAAGTGCTGCCGGCTAGGGATTTGAAGACCTTGTTCCTACATCTCAGCTTGTCGCATATAACTGGGCCATGCTCGGACAATATGAACATGCTGTCGGATGTGATCCCTAGAATTTTGGGGTAGTTTGTGGTCGGACTTCTGGTACCATCGATCCTGACATTCAACCCTGTTTTCACCTCTGCCGTCTATTTGCATATTCCTCGCGTGGAAAAATGTGGAAAGATCGGTCAAATAGGAGTTCAGCCTTTTACAAATGTCATCAGGGAAGGTAACTGACGCCAAGATCATACAATAATTCGCATACGTTAAGATCTTCATGCTGTCTGCAGGAGCAGATTGCGTGCAGCTCTGTTGTCGTACTGTGCTGCTTACGGAACCCATGCTGATGATCCGTAACTAGATAGCTATTTCTGACGCTGGGGAGGACTAAAGCCTCAATGTTCTTTGCTACGGGCGACAAAATCGTTCCGTACAATTCACCTTTGTTTGGCTTTAGTAGCGAAACCACCCCGTCCTTTTTTCAGATTTCGAGTACGATGTGAGTGGCAATCGACAGGTTAAGAACTTTAGTGAGATACTCGACTCCCGACACACCCAACTGTTTTAGCATTACCATGTAGATTCAATCAGAGCCCAACGGTTTGGATGGCTTAGCGTCCCTAATAACATTCGCAACAAATCCACTGTGGCAGGAAGTGAAATTGGAGAGTGCTAAGAGATTGGAGCGTGCTAAGCGCAGATAGCTTACTATAAGCTTGGAGATTGCTAAGAGCTGAGAGCTTGCTAAGCGCAGGATCGAATAGTGGCTAATTGGTATCGAGACTTCGGACGAGTCACACGTCTATTCGTATGGTCTTCCATCAACAGAACCCCTCCTATCAATATAGGAAACCCTATGGTATTCTATCAAGATCTTCTATGGTCTACTTTGCACAGAATACATCCATCCTAACCAGCATTATCCATCCTAAACTGTGGTTGTACCTCATCCGCTGGAAGAGGTATTGTGCTACGTAACACTTTTCTCTTCGCCGCGAGGGTGCTCGATAAATTGTCGTTCAAAATATATTCGGCCCATTTTCGGATTAGTCAGCGTGACGTTCAAGAATTTTCTTGCGCTCCATCCACTAAACACTGTGTCATAAGGTTTTTTTCACTTTTCAGGCTATTTGCTCAGGAAGTATGGACTGTGGGGCGGTAAATACTAGTTGTTACAACAAAAATCATAGCGATTCGAGAGCTGGTCCTAAACTTTTGTGTGTGTGAAGAAGTGGACCGATTGAGTCCATATTGGAACCTCATCTAAGCCTGGTAGAAATTTCACGATGTGCAAAGTATGGGCCAAATCGGTTACTCCCTTCAAGAGTTATCGTGCACACAAATTTTCCGAACATTGTCGAACTTTTGTGGGGGAGGTACCGGAAGGAGTGGACCGATATGGCCCATCTTTGAACTTAAACTAAGTTTGGACAAAATATTACGAAAGCCAAATTTTGGACCGAATCGGTTGACAAGCCTAAATCAACTCCAAATTATCTGAAACACATTTCGTCCAAACATACTTGGGGTCTAAAACTATTATTTTGATGAGACACATTTTGCCCGCATGAAATTGTATATACACTCGTTAGCATAAATGCCGAGGGTATAAAAACTATCGGTGACGACAAAAAATTGGGGTTTGGCCAGAAAAATCGATTCCTGAACCATACGCTTTGCTAGCGTTATACTACTTCAGTCATTACCTAGGACGAAATGTCGCAACGCACCCTAGTACCAGACAGTTTTTCAATAACCAGCTAATTTTGGGTCTATAACCTAACTTGATTATGCATAACACTGGAGTCGAGCTCATAAAAGATAGTTTAGTACAACACAGACTGGTGTAATAAAAAAATCTTCTACCTCTGGACACATATCCGTCCGGAAGCACTCAGCTATGCTTCACCGAAGGGCGGAGCCTATTTCCTTCACTCCGTAATAAAATGTTCCCCCATCCGACATGTAATCCTTCACAAATTTCTACTAATTTGATTTAATATGACAAACATGTTTGAAATGGAAATTGAAAGTTAATAACAATTTATGTCACAAAATTTAATGAATTTGGCCCTACCCATGAAAAGTTGTTGTAGCCCGCCAAAGTGCACCCAAAAAGAAGAACAACAAAATGTTTGTTGTTAACAGACAAAGAAGAGCAACAATTGGTGTGGTGTGTGCCGAAGGAGGTAAGGCCACCAAAGCAATTAAAATGAAAACTTTTTTTGGGCAACCGCTTTTTCGGGGAGCAAAAATATTTTCTTTACATTGTTTGGCAAAAAAAAAAACCTGGGCGCTCCTCAAAGACAAAGGAGTTGTGGTGTTGTGCTGAGCAACTAGTCTGCTGACTGACGTTGTGACTGAATGACAAAAAAACTATGACTGCCATGGAATGTTTTCCATAGTGACATAGGTTGGTAGATGGATGGATGTGGATGAAGAAACTGAAACGTCGAGAAGACAAACCAACTAAATGACTGACTGACAGACTGCCTGAAATTCAGTCAGTTTAGAAGATACATTGAAGAAGCAAACTTTAAAGACATGACATCGAATCCATTGTTGTTCCATTTGCCCTCTAAGTTTTTGTTGTTGTTGGCAAGTTGGATGCAACCAATGTATCTTTTACATGGTTTTTAGGTTTTTTTGTTATTGTTCTTGTTGCTGCATTGTTTTAACGTTTCTTTCCTGTTGCTGATTGTTATTGTTTTTAGTGTTTTGCTGGTTTTGTTGTTGTCAATTTTAGAATTGTTGATTTGTCTGGTGTTTTTTCTATGTTTCCTTTTGTTGCAAATGGTGTGCCATTTCGCGCAAGCATTTTAGTTTAGCACCACCATCAGCGGCGGAGTTATCATCACAGTCATTATTATTGTTGTCATTAATACTCGTATACAGTGGTTTCTTTTATATCACCAGAACACAGGACATTAAAGTAATCGAGGAGATAATATAGTAACAATTTGGTTATTTAGGAAAATTTCGTTATAATGGATCTATATTTAGGTTACGAAACTATGTAAACTTTCAGAACGTCAATACACATGTCTTCTATTTTTCTGAATTTTGACAAATGTAATTTTGTTCCACCAGTTCTGTCACAAGGTTATGACCACAGCCCTACTAACTAGCTCTTGCCTGTTATGTCCATCATCTCTTCTTCATGAAACTTCATAATCACGGTAATCGTCATTATCCTTTGTAACGTACATGTAAACATTCCAACCTTCAGTAACTGGGAATTGTTTTAAGAGCAGCATTTCAACAGCTATGCTTTGGTAGTTAGGAATAATTTTTAGGCACAACACAATTTTTCTTGTCCACTTTGTTCGACTTTTCTGGGTTGTCTGCTACACCAAAGAGTACAAAGTGTTAAGGTGTGCCTTGGCCATGAGAATAACATGCCACGTTTATTCGCTATGTTCCATCAAATGCTAACAAGGATCGGCAAAACATTTGGCTATTTGTAAGGGATGTTTGTGCGAAACAAATTTAAATTAAGATATACTTTTAAAAAGAACCCAATTATGGTAGGGTTAACAAGGTTAGGTTTAAGGATGCGTAGCCATACAAAAGGAAAACAAACTCTTTTTAACTTGAAGACCCCCCGCAAACGTTTTAAGGACCATGGTCTTCGAATATACAGAGAGAGAGAGAGAGTGCAGTTTACGTACGCATTGAGAGATGGACTTCAAAAGTACAAGGCCGACATTACTGCCACACATGAAATACGATGAATTGGGAAAGGGGTTACAACAACACCTAAAGATGAAGCCATGACAAAAAAAAAAAACATGAGTTTGGTTGGTCATCTGGTCTTCAGCTTCACCCCAGTGAATGAACGACTTGCTACAATTCAGATAAAAGCTCAATTTTTCAACATCAACTTTATTTGCTGGAGATATATTTTAAGAGCGCTTAGAAGAAATATACGAACGTTGTCCTATCCATGACATTAAAATTATTTTTCTTTTTAATGCAAAAAATTGGAAAGCGAAGAACGAAGATACTACAGATCCAATTCCTGATGATGTTATTGATGATATTTACCAAGATGAGGTCAAGACATCAATAAACTGGCTAAAGAATAACACGGCAGCAGAAGCCGATGACCTACCAACCGAGCTGTTCAAAACCGGATGCTACACGCTGATAAGGTGTATGCATCACCTAGTTAGCACCATCTGAAAGGAAGAACGCGTACCCGACGATTGGAATCATTATGTATCCCGTCTACAAAGAAAGGAGATAAGATTGTATGCTCTAACATAGGGGCATAACTCTTCCCCGTATTGCCTACAAGATAGTGTCAGGGATATTCGGCGAACGACTAAAGCTATGGACAACGAAATTATTGGGCCATACCAATGTGGTTTTGGACCTAAAAATTCACCATTGACCAGATTTTTACCCTGCGGCAAATCCGGATAAGACCCAAGAGATGCAGATCGGCACCTACCACCCTTTTATCGATTACACCGTCGACAATTTTTAAAATAACACATAAACCGGACTATATACATCTGAAACTATAGGCAAAATGGAGTAAAATGACATTTAAGATTTTTCGTTTTCTCATCCTGTTGACCTTTTTAAAGGACATTCAAATTTCAAAGGACAACATTTTCAAAAAATATTTTAAATACTTGTACTCATCGCACTGTGCTGGTGTTGGCGTCATATTAAAGAGGACAATATTGGCTTCATATAATAAATTTTAATTTATTGCATTCAAGGATAACAAGGACATCAAAAATGTCCTTAAAAAATTAAAATACTACAAAATGCTTTGAAAACACACTGCAATTTTTTTATAAATATATGTTAATATCATTTATGTAGTGCAGCACTTCCCGAAATTTCAATATCCTTGCAAATTATTTTTTAATAAATATTTACATGAAATTCTTTATAAAGAAAACAAAACATTTTATTAGTTATCAGTTGTGCGACACGAACAAAAAAAAATCACGAACAAACCGTATTCTGACACGGTAGCATGATAGAAGGCCAAAAGTAAAAAAGATACGTGTCCTGGCGGTTTTTCCATCACTTCAACTTTCGAAGTTATGGGCTCCCTAAAGTTTGAGACCTTGTTGCAAAAGGGATCATTTTGTCAGGCTCATATCCTCTAAACCGCTAACAATTTTTAATTTGCTTTCGGAGGCAAAGTTGTAGCGCTTGTCTTAAAAGAAAAATTCTGAACACATAAAATGATCCAGACCTCAACTTTAAGGTCAAATTTCCTTTATGATTTTTTCTAGGGTTTGGTTTACAGATAAGGACCGTTCATGCTAACGAAGGTACATACACTTTCATTCGGGCCAAATGTGCCTCATTCAAAAAAAATGTTATAGACCCTAAGTATGTTTGGACGAAATACGTTTCAGACAATTTGGCGTCGATTTAGCAATGTCCGTCCATCTGTCTGGCTGGAACGCACGATAACTCTCGAACGGATTAACCGATTTGGTACAAAATTTGGTACAATATTGTGTCCAAACCAAAAGTTTTTTTCGGAGGGAAGTCCATACTTCCCGAGAAGAAGGCCAGAAAGCTTGTAAAACCCGCTATAGCCCCAGATGTAGTGATGAAACGCACAATAACTCTCAAACGGATAGACCAATTCGGTCCAAAATTTGGCAGTCGTAATATTTTGCTCAATTAAATCAAGTTCTAAGATGGATCGTTCCACTCCTTCGAGTACCTGCCCCACAAAAGTTCAAACTTTTCTCTAAAATGGTGCTCACCATAATTCTCGAAGGCAGTAACCGATATAGTCCATACTTTGCACATCGTAATATTTCTACGAGACATAGATCCAGTTAGAATATGGACTACATATATCAACTCCTTTGGGTAGTTCACACACAAAATTCCGGAAAGGTGCAGTTTAGGACCTCATCTCGAATCGTTTTAGTTTTCCTTGAATGTTGCGCTCAAAACCCCTTCTTTGACAATTTTTACCGAATGTGCTCCCAGTGGCCCTGTTTACAGTGATATTATGTTTTTTCCTGATATAGTCGTCCAAAATCTATAAATTATTTGTTGACGAACTGAAATGACAGGTGGGCGCGATATATATCGAGAGGAATTAACCCCAATGTAAGACCTATTTCCAAAATGGACTATGTCGGTACCTCCCCAGCAAAACTTTTGAGCTTTAATCCAAATCCATACTTTTGTCAGTTCATACTCCCAACATTTGAAAACCCCCTAAATACATACGTTTTTTGAAAACAAGTAAGAAAGTATCAGTCAGCTGTACTGACGGAGATATACCCTCAGCCACTGACAAAAAAAAAAAAAAAACCAAACACAATAATCATGCCGTATATGTGCAGGCAGGGTTTTGGGCCATTATCTCAGAAAGTACTGACTTACTCGGGAAAAAAATTGTGCGAGAGGGAGCTTCTAAAGTTTACTTTTTCCGAATTTTGTGCGCAGATACCCGAAGGAGTGGACCGATATAGCCCATATTACAACCTGATACATGACTGGATGAAATAATACGATGTGCAAAGTCTGCACCAATCAAGAAACTCCCTGCGAGAATTATCTTGCGGATTTGCCATTTTGGTTGGTGCCGTAAGGGTTTCTTGAAGCTTTTAGGCCAATGTCTCAGGAAGTATGGACTTGCGCAAGAAAAAAAAGTGTACAGTCGTAAAGAAAGCCGCAAGGACAACATACTGAAATAAATTTCGGAACGATCCGAGAGGAGCTCTTCAACTTCACTTTATCCGAATATTGTGTGGGAGGTACCCGAAGGAGTGGACCGATGTAGTTCATATTCGAACTCGATCTGGAAGAAATAATACGACGTGCCAAGTTTAGACCAACTCGATTGCTCTCTTCGAGAGTTACCGTTCACATCATTTTACAGACAATTATTGAACTTTTGTGGGGAGGTACCTGAAGGAGTTGACCGATATGGTCCATCTTCGAACATAAACTATTTTTGGACAAAATATTACGACACCCAAAATTTGGTTCGAATCGGTTGATCCGTTTGAGAGTTATAGCGCGCACCAGCCAGCCAGACGGACAGACAGCCAGACAGACGGACGGACGGACATGGCTAAATCAACTCCAAATTGTCTGAAACGGATTTCGTCCAAACATACTTGGTGTCTGAAACCATTATTTCGATGTGGTGCATTTTGCCCATATGAAAGTGTATATACCCTCGTTAGCAAAAATGCTGAAAGGTATTTCAATTAACAAATGCTGAGGGTATATCTCTGTCGGCAAAGCCGACTGATCCTTTTTTACTTGTTTTTTATTAATTTTTCTCGTTGGAGTTGAACTAGGTGATCGAAGATTTTTTGCAAGTTAAAAAAACGAAAGCCTAAAATTCCAACCCCCAACCACCAAATTATTTGACCGGTTTCGCTTTTAGTTAAGCAGCTTATCTGACATATCGGCTGTGGGAGTGACTTCTCTGTCATCGAACTTTGGTTTCTGAAATGCAATGTATTTTTACAGCGACGGATATTTGTCCCTTCAATTTGCATGGTTGCCATAACAAACGTTTTTTAGCGCAGCCTTTGGAAGTTATGAGTTTGGCTTTGAACGTTAACACGTCGTGACAACATTTTCTTTCCGAGCCGGGCTCAGCTGGCTTTTATTTTAAATTTTGCCTGTTAGGGTGATTTTTTTCTTGTTATCGTTCTTACGGGTGGAAGCGCGGCAAAGGTTAGCTCACTATCTAAAACCGATAAGGGCCTTTGTTTGTTATCTTTCATCCCCTGCGTAATATTTTTAAACGTTGTTAAGGGAACTGCTTGGATTTTCATGTAGCTTGGAAGAAATTTTACGACGTCCACAATGTTGACCAAATCTGATACTCAATTGATAATTTGTCATTTTAGTTAGTGCTGGGTGGTTTTTAGAGCTTTTTGGCCATTAAAAAGTGAGCAGTTGTAATAATGGCCGCGAAGACGACCTGAACTTTTTTGAATAATTTTAACATTTTGCTATTTCTAAGCTAGTTTTCCGGCCTGTTCGTATCTGTGTTTGGTCGGACATAGGTGCTAATGGGGATGTTGAAGGATTAGGTTTAATTTGATTTGTCACTAGCATTTGACCCACTGATGTGTATGTGTAGACAATATGTTTTGATTTGTGACTAACTACAAATCGCCAGCCAAACTAATGCCTTGTTTCCCCATTGGTGTTGTAGTGACGTCTTTTGCCTTCCAAATTTCGTCGAATTGGTTAACTACCTCTAGAAATGATGTTTTTCAGCCTGTTTCAAGCAAGCAACCCATTATATGCAAGGCGAACTTTCTACCAATTGGACTTCGTGGAAGCTGGGAATAAGTTTTTCTTCAATAAATATTTTGCCAGGACTATTAGACGTATACAAAATGTCATTCCCAAAATTAATTTTCCACCTCTAAGATTTTGTGTCACAGTGGAATAGGCACACTCCTTCCCTTAACTCTTGTATGTATGTATGTATGTTCAAAACATTGTCCATAGGTCTCGTTTAAGAACCATTTCTATATCGTTCAGTAATGTATTCCTTCCCTAGTTGCTATTATTCCGATTACAAGTATATACTCTTTGTTTTGCGGAGCGTCTACAATTTCCGAGATTATAGTTCTGAACATTCCTGTTCATTACCTCTCTCTGTCGCATAATTATATTACAATTAGCTTATTTTGCGGAAATCCACTTCTCAATTACGAAGTATGCTGTCAAAGTGTATTAACATTTCCAATAACATGCTCGCTCGTATGTTAATCACTTTCTATTGTTTCGCTGTCAAATGGATTTCCCAGTCACCGCGGTACATCCTCTTTGCAATCACTAAAATTGCATACAAAGTGAATTCTATAAATAATAAATAAAATAATGGCGAGCTTTTAATGGAATTATTACCAAATGCGCATTAACATTGGCGGCCATTGGTCGATCATAGTGAAATATTTCATTACAACAAATATACCAAATAAAATACAAATTTTAACTGTTTTTGCTATTTTTAATTTGTTTACATAAACTAGTGAAAAAATATTTTATATAGACACTAAGTCATAACACGAAATGAAACATGACGGTGTACCTTTTTATATACAGATATGGATTTATATTTATAGACATTCAATTGCAAAGATACCCAGCGAAGAGATTTGAGATAGACTTAACGACAGATGTTAAAATTTTATATGAAAAAAAATTGAAAAAAAAAATAAAAAATAAATACTGTCAACACAATGAGCGCATTTTGACCACAGCTTGACAGTACATAAATACTGGGAATGTGGAGCTAACATTTGGCTCAGGTGCCAAAATGGATTTATTTACTTACCATGTAAAATGTTACACAGATTACACATCCTGAGCGTATAACGCTTTTAATTACAAATAAAATTTAATTAATTAAACATTGTCATTTGTGAACAAATTATTACTAATTATCGATCTTTAGAAACTTTCTCTTTAGATTATTTAAGACATTTCATTTGGTGATGCAAATATTTGTTGGGTTGTATCTATCACTTTAATCTTCTAATAACGTTTTGTATTCTCCCGCAACCTTGCTCAATGCATGCAGGTTTTGTGTCAGACGATGCATTTTATTGTCGGACATTAAATTAAAAATAAAAGCAACAACAATAACAAAAAATGCAAAAACATGATTAAACAAATAAAAGCGAATCACAAATCTATGGAATCAACTAACTTCCATTTATTGCCACTGTTTCACAATGTAACCACTACCAGCGACAAGGCACAGTGCTGCAACTACACTTTAAATACACTTTATTTCTATGTTCCATCAAAATAAGACATATTTCTATTAAATTTTAAGATTTTTTAAGCATATTTTTCCTTCAAAAGTGGGTATTGTAGGGGATGAAAGATACCAAGGCCAACGGCCCTGACCGACTTAAACATGACAAAGCCCAGGACTAATCTTGGTCCTTCTTTTATTTTAAGTGACTGACTTCCCCGTGGTGTCACCTGTGGAGCTGCTTTTAATGGCAGTGAGCTAACATGACCGTTAAAACCTTGGGTGGGGCGTTGTAACCACTAGTAACCACTACCTCCATAAAGCAACATACTATGAAAAAACAATCAATATGACGATCCCCGCAAACGTTTTAAGGACAATTATCTGCTAATCTGCACCTGCAATGTTCTCACTCTTTACAGAGATAGAGCAGTGACGCAATGTATTGTAGCTGCCATGAAGCATGAGTTTGGCTGTGGATGTGTAGTGGGTCGGAGGTTAGAACATCTGATCTCCAGCTTCACCCCAGTGAATGAAATAATTTCTGCAATACTGATGAAAGCTAAATTCTTCAACATCAGCTTTATTTCCGCTCATGCTCCCACTGAAGACAAAGACGAACAGACCAAAGAAAGCTTAGAAGAAACACATGACCGTTGTCCTGGCCATGACATTAAAATTATTCTTCAAAATTGAAAAGGAGAATATCTTTGGCCCAACAATCGGGAAACTCAGTTTACACAATGAAACATCTGACAATGGAATGAGGCTGATAGACTTCGCAATGGAAAAAAACGTGGTAGTTAGCAGTATCGGAGTTAAGCATCTCGACATTCTTAAGGGCACCTGGCTGCACACAGACTTAAAAACAAGACATCAAATTGATCACGTTGTGATAGATGGGAGACACCCATCGAGCGTGGTGGATGCACGATCGTTCAGAGGAGCAAACTTGATAGACTCGACCCACCACCTTGTTTCAAAAAAGCTACGTACCCGTTTAAACGTAGTAACTAGCTTACGGACAAAAACAACTCAGAAGTTGGACATCGGTAAGCTGCTACCACAACAGATAGCCACATCATACTCCACTCTATTGGCCCAATTGCATAATCAAAGCACTCCTCTTCCCGATAACATATCATCACAGTTGCAAAGTATTGCCTACTTAATGCAAACAGCCGTATAATCCATATTTGGATACCAGAGACCTCCACAAAGGAACCCATGGTTTGACTAGGAGTGTTGTGCTGCTACCGAAGAAAAATGCGGCATATAGAACTACTCTACAATCAGTGGAAAGAGCATATTCTCCAAACTGTGAAGCCGACGAAGATAACGCAGATCCAATCCCAGAAGATGGTATTGAATGTATACCGACAGGCCAAGATGAGGTAACGACAGCAATAAATCGGCTGAATAATAATAAGACAGCAGGAGCCGATGGATTACCAGATTACCAGAAAAGGTACACGCTGATAAGGTGTAGGCATCAGCTAGTTAGCACCATTTGGAAGGAAGAACGCGTACCCGACGATTGTTATCTGAGCATCCTGTGTCCTGTTCACAAGAAGGTCCTCTACAAATTGTGTGCCCTAATTATAGGGGCATAAGTCTTTTCCCGATTCAATTTTTAGGATACTGGGGCATAAGTAGCCGACGCGGTTGATTTGCTGGATTGCGAAGTCAGGTATAGATTTAGTTAACTTAACTTTTCCCGAAAAATGTGCACCGTCTCAAGACCAAAACTGCCTGAAGGAGCGTCTCAATGCTTTTGCGATGTACTAGAGAGTTCTTAATTATTGTCTTGGATACACTTTTAGTGTCAGTATTGGATCGAAAATTTCAATGGCTTGGCTGTTATATGGCAATATATACAAAAATCGTGCCTAAGGAACTTCAAGTCAAAATCGAGAGGCTCGATTTTCACCGTAGACATATGGTCCATTGGAATTTTTTGCTCAGTACAATCCCATGAATCAGAATCGCGACCCGCCCGTTAAGTTTTTTCCTTCCATACAAATCGCCCCGCCCTTGTATATATACTTTGATACGACCAAAAATGTGCCTCATCGAAATAACGGCTTTAGACCCCAGGTATGTTTGGACGAAATTCGTTTCAGACGATTTGGAGTCGATTTAGCCATGACCGTCCGTCTGTCTAGCTGGTGCGCATGATAACTCTCGAACGAATCAACCGACTCGAACCAAATTTTGCACCTGGTAATATATTGTCATTAGGGTGCCACCGTGGTGCAATGGTATGCACACCCGCCTTGCTCACTGAAGGTCGTGGGTTCGATACCCCGGCTAAGCAACATCAAACAATTTTCAACGGTGGCAAAATACCCTTCAGTAATGTTGGCGACATTTCCTGAGTATTTCAGCCATGTCTTAAGACACGCCGTTCGGAATCGGCGATAAACAGTAGGTCCTATATCATTGAGCTAATATGAATCGGGGTGCACTCATTGATATGAGAGAAGTCTCCACTGGCCCATCTGGTATGTTTGTGGAACAATTATTATAATATTTTGTCAAAATTAATTTATGTCGGTCCACTCCTTCGGGTACCTCCCCACAAAAGTTCAAAATTTGTCTGTAAAATGGTGTGAATTATAAACCTCGAAAAAGCAATCGTTTTGGTCCAAACCTTGCATATCGTATTATTCCTCCCAGACATAGATCGGATTCGAATATGGACTATATCGGTCTACTCTTTCGGGTACCCCCCACACAAAATTCAGATAAAGTGAAGTTTAAGAGCTCCTCTCGGATATTTTTAAAATTGTTTTCAGTAGGTTGTCCTTGCGACTCTCTTTACGATGGTACAATTTTTCTCTTGCGCAAGTCCATACTTCCTGAGATATTGACCTATAAGCTCCATGAAATCCTGACGGCACCAACCGAAATGGCAAATCCGCAAGATAATTTTCGCATTGGTGCAGATTTTTTCGCATCGTCAAACAGTCATGTATCAGGTTGGAATATGGACTATATCGGGTACCTTCGGGTACCTCCCACACAAAATTCGGATAAAGTGAAGTTTAAAAGCTCCTCTCCATCGTTTTCGTTCTTTTTTCAGTAGGCTGTTCTAGCGGCCTTATTTACAACGGTGCAATTTTTTTTAGGAGGAAATCAATACTTCCTGAGATAATGGCCCAAAAGCCCCAAAACCCTGACTGCACATACTAAAATGGCTATTGTGCAAGATAACTCGAAAACGTTTTTAAAAATGTCTTCCAAACTTAAAGTTTGGTAACTTGAAAATGATTGGTACATTTCAGTGATTGGTCTTGTTTGGTTTCGTTTTTTGTCAGTAGCTGAGGGTTTATCTCCGTCAGCAAAGCCGACTGATACTTCCTTTCTTGTTTTTTTTTTTTAATTTGTATACCCTGATTTGGTTGTGATCGTGCATGGTGTCGTTTTACAATAACTCCGGTCTGAGTCATGGTAGAACAAATATAAGGTAAAGTAAATACTACAACAAATACAACTCGAACAACAACCACAAAGGAATTTGTTTTTGTTTGTAACGTTACTGCCAGTTGTATTTGTAAACAAAACAAGGAAATGTCTATAATTTAGAAATTTAAAAAACTAATAATTTTTCACATTTGGTTGATAATTTTGGAAAACATGAATGAAAATTCGATACATTTTCAATTTTTATGTTTCCACATTCCACTAAATGCATAAATTCTCGCAGAAAGTAGAATTCTTGCAGAAAAGTTTGGGGTCGCTGGAAATTCATAGAAAAAGGAGAAGCTGTTTCAATGTTTTGTTTTAGAAATCAAAGAAGCACATGTTTATTAGGGCTTTATTTTTTAAATTTTAACAAAATACCTCACATATTAACAAACGTTGTAATCGCCTCTACAAGCGGGGATTTACTGCGCGGCTTATCGTTCGAACTTGGAGGAGGTTACATATCATTGATATGAAGAAGTCTTTCTGGGAAATGGTTTTTTCTGAATGATATATTTTTTTCTCAAAAAATATATGTCCCTAATGTACATCGCAATAGAAATAAATGTATAAAATGTCATATGAAATTTGACACTAACGTTACAACCCAGTTCAGTCAGCTGTGTATTGCTGCTACCTTTTCTTATTCTACCATGGGTCTGAGTCGTCTACTCCTTATGCCCTTATGTGTCAATAAACTTATATAACAAAAGTTGTGGACATAGGTCCACGTTTTGGTATAGCCCCCATATAACGGTACCCCCGATTTACGGTATTTTGACGTTTTTAGCTACATTTTAAGACCGATTTAGCTGTAATTTGATATTTGGGGTTCTTAAGTGCCAATTAACTTATATAAGAAAACTTGTGGACTAGGGTCCACGTTTTGGTATAGCCCCCATATAACTGTACCCCACGATTTACGGTATTTTAACGTTTTTGCTACATTTTCAGACCGATGTAGCTTTAATTTGACATTTAGGGTTCCTAAGTGTCAATAAACTCATATAACAAAAGTTGTGGACATAGGTCCACGTTTTGGCATAGCCCCCATATAACGGTACCCCCCGATTTACGATATTTTGACGTTTTTAGCTACATTTTCAGGCCGATTTAACTATAATTAGACATTAAGGGTTCTTAATAGTCAATAAACTTATATAGCTAAAGTTGTGGACATAGCTCCACGTTTTGGTATAGCTCCCATATAACGGTACCCCCGATTTACGGCATTTTGACGTTTTTAGCTAAATTTTCAGACCGATTTAGCTATAAATTGACATTTAGGGTTCTTAAATGTCAATAAATTTATATAACTAGTGGAAATAGGTAAATGTTTTGGAATAGCCCCCATATAACGTTACCGCCCGATTTCAGGTATTTTGACGTTTTAAGTCACATTTCTAGACCTATAATTTGATATTTAGGGTTCTTAGTGACCAAAAAACTTATATTCGAAAAAATTATGAACATAGGTCCATGTTTTGGTATAGCCCCATATAACGGTACCTCCCGATTTTCGGTATTTTGAGAATTTTACCTACAAGTTTTGACCGAATTATCTGTAATTTGAACATTTGACATTTGAAATTCCTAGTGGTCACCACACCTCTCCACCAAAAATTGTCAGGAAAGGTCGATGTATTGATAAAGCCCCCATATAACGGTTCCTCCCGATTTTCAGTAATTTGATGATTTTAGCTACAATATTAAACCGAAATAGCAGTAATTTGACATTTGAAGTTCTTAGTGGTCACAACACCTCTCCATCAAAAATTGTCAACATAGGTTCATGTTCAGATATACATAGCTCCCATATAACGGTACCTCCCAATTTTCAGTAATTTTGCAATTTTAGCTACAATTTTTAACCGAACTAACTTTAATTTGACATTTGAAGGTTGTAGTGGTCACCACACATATGCATCAACAATTTTCAACATAGCCCCAATGTAACGATACTTCCCGATTTTCGGTACTTTGAGGATTTTACTTAAAATGTTTAACCAACGTAGGTCCATGTTTTGGTATTGCCCCAAAACAAACCTCCCGATTTTCCGTACCTTAGCTTTATTTTTTGGACGAACTTCCCGTAATTTGAAATTTAAGAGCCAACAAAAATTGTTCACTGAAGTTCATATTTTCGTATAGCCCACACATGGGGGTACCTCCGAACTAGCTGTTAATGACATTTGAATTTCCCACGTTATGTACCGATTTTCGGTATTTTGAGGATTTTAGCTACAAATTTTAACCGTACCAGTATTTTGTTGAAATTTCTGTTTGTGAGGAGAATTGAAAGAAAATGCTCAAGTACCGAAACATTTCTTATGGCCTTATCTGTCGTCTGGATGTAGATACCACATTTAAGTAAGTGATTGCTTCGAATAGTTAAAATGTCTGGCAGACATAGGACTAGTCACTTGAATTCTGTCGCCTCCCACGGCGATGCCCATCACTTATAAAGTGACAGCTGCAGTCGCACTAAGTTACATTAATAGTGACAGCTTTGTCAACATCTGTCCCTAAGGATTCTGGGGTAAAGAAGGAAGGCAGATGGTTTAGGAGCTTCGACACTACCTTTGAACAAGTCTATTGGAATTTCTAGGTGACCGAGTTCCATAACAACACAAGATTGAGAGCTCAATCTGTTATGACCTATATAGTCAGAAAAGGAAGCAAGTAATCTCCACATGTATTGATAAGGCGAATCCTTTGAGATAAGCCCATAACCTATAGCTATGTGAAAAACAGTGGAATGGGCTCCAGGAGTTAAAATTTGTAACGTGACCGCTACTTTGCAAAACCGCCCCTCTGATATTACATCCAGTTTCAATACAAAACTACCTTATCAGTGCATGCATAATACCAACTTCATGCATAATTACAACTCCATTCATACATTATTTAAACTTCAGTGTATTTCCTGGTTGTCTCGCCTTACAAATAATTCTCATTCACTCCGTAAACCCAGATGGATACGATGTTTGGTTTTCGTCGCTGAATTTGTCGAGTGCTGGAGTTAACCGACATAAAAGAGAAGACATGTGGCATTGTCCGCAGTCATATTCGATTCAACCGAGGATTACATTAGCCATCGACCTTGCGATACGTTCGCTCCTGTCGATTCGTTCGCTCATGTCGACTCGTTCGCTCCTGTCGATTCGTTCGCTCCTACCGATTCGTTCGCTCCTGCCGATTCGTTCGCTCCTGACGATTCGTTCGCTCCTGTCGACTCGTTCGCTCCTGCCGATTCGTTCGCTCCTGTCGATTCGTTCGCTCCTGTCGACTCGTTCGCTCCTGTCGATTCGTTCGCTCCGTTACCTTACCATTTCCGACTCTTCTCTTTGCAGAGTAGCGAACCGACTGTCAACAGCCGAGTACGATCAATCACCCGAAAGCCGCCCAGCCGATCGTCGATCCAATACCGAGCCGAGTGCTGCCGAGAAGAATATCGGCGACAACTACCAACAATCCGACAGCATCCGAGAACCCCAGAACCGAGCAAACACACCTGACGACTACCAACGAGCCGACCGTATCCGACGGCATCCGACTACCCAGAGCCGAGCAATACATTCAACGATTGCCGACAAGCAACCAACAACCGAATATCACCGAGCCGATCCACATATCCTACGACTGTCGAGCCGACTGCCACCCGGCTATCCCTAATCCCATCCCCACACCCGATCATCATCGTGCCGACAATCATCCATCCGAGATTGTTCGTAGCATCAACCAATCAATATACACTACATCCCCGACTAATCTCAAAACCATTGCATATTCATATATACGTAATTGTATCAATAAAGCATTGAAGCACAATTAACTGTTGTTCTTACTTAAGGTTCGTGGGTCCTTAAGTCGACCCTGGAAACTACTGAGCTAACCTCAGCCTTCGGTAAAACCACCCGTTATAAATTGTCGACTATTAATAAAAGTAATCAGAATTTTCTCATCCAGACAATTATCAGCATTAATGCGCTATAATATATCAACAAATTTCGAGCGATAACAGCTACCTACTAACTATCTACTAAGGTGTTGCACAAGCAGAATCACGGGTTTCAGACCAGTGGGAAGGCAGCCGGCAAGTGCGGTACCAAGCAGCAGAGAGTTAGCTATAACATGCGTGTCGTCTTTGAAAGCGGATGCGTCAGAGGTGTTGAAAGTGCTCTACAAACAGAATCGCCTACTTCACGACATTGGTTGGCAACAGGTTAACTCCTTCCCTGATTATGGCGGTAGGGCGATGAACTTCAAGATGGAATGTGGCACAGCGCGCAACGAACTTGATGCATGACTGGATGAATTAATACGATGTGCATAGTCTGCACCAATCAGAAACTCCCTGCGAGACTTATTTTGCGAATTTGGTTGATGCCGTCAGGGTTTCTTGGAGCTTTTAGGCCAATATCTCAGGAAGTGTAGACTTGCGCAAGAAAAAAATTGTACCGTTGTAAAGGAAGCCACAACTAAACCTTACTGAAAAAAATTAAAAACGATCCGAGAAGATCTTTTAAACTTCACTTTATCCGAATTTTGTGTGGGAGGTACCCGAAGGTGTGAACCGATACAATCCATATTCCAACCTGATACATGAGTGGAAGAAATAAAACGATGTGCAAAGAGACCCGCAAGGATAACTTACTGAAAGAAATTTCAAAACGATCCGAGAGGAGCTCTTAAAGTGCACTTTAACTGAATTTTGTGTGAGAGGTACCCGAAGGAGTGGACTAAATCGGACAAAATACTACGATACCCAAAATTTGGTTCGAATCGGTTAATCCGTTCGAGAGTTATCGTGCGCACCGCCAGCCAGACGGGCGCACATGGCTAAATCGACTCCAAATTGTCCGAAGGGAATTTCGTCCAAACATATTTGGGGTTTAAGCCGTTATGTCGATGAGGCACATTTTTGGTTGTATCAACGTGTATATACCCATTCTAGCCTAAAGGCGGAGGGTATAAAAAAATTCTCGTTGCAGGGCCTTGACTTAGTCACAGGAACGGAAATTGACATTTAATAGTTATCACGGTTCTCTTGAACCAACTTTAAATGAAAGGTACTTACACCTGGCAAGTTTTTGCGGATTCTGAAACTACAATGTTCATAGATTTTCTCTAATCACATTTCGATAGGACTTGCGGTTTCCAAGAAAAATCGCGAAAACCTAAATCCTTCCTTCGATTTTTTTTTTGGATTTTCTCATCTATGAACATTGCCGTTTCAGAATCCGCAAAACCTTCCCTGGTGTAAGCGGTTTTTATATTTTCTCCAATCCAATTTCGATAGGACATGCGGTTATCAAGCAAATTCGTGAAAACCTAAAAAACCCTAAAAATGTGAAATTTTATTGCGATGTTTTTTTTTTATTTTTCTCATCTATGATCATTGTTGTTTCAGAATCCGCAAAAAACTTCCCAGGTGTAAGCTCATTTCATTTAAACTTGGTTCAGGAGCACCGTGTAATTTTATGGCATCAGCCTTTAGAGAATAAACAATTTGACACTGTCAAAAATGTTCCCCAATGAAATAATGGTTTAAGGCGCTCACCATAGACTCTGTAAACTACTACCGTTTACTGAGACTGCAGTCGAGAAACATGTTAACCCCACTTGCATTTCTTCTACTTTCGTAACAGATCCCTTCGGTGAGGAAAACTGGGGCACCTGGAAAGTTTTTGCGGATTCTGAAACTACAATGTTAATAGATGAGAAAATCAAAAAAAAAAAAATAAAAAAATCGCCGGAGCGCTTTTTAAATAAATCGCGATTCAAGTTGACATTTTTAAGGGTTTTTTTCTATGATCATTGTTGTTTCAGAATCCGCAAAAAACTTCCCAGGTGTAAGCTCATTTCATTTAAACTTGGTTCAGGAGCACCGTGTAATAATTTTATGGCATCAGCCTTTAGGCTAACGAGAATAAACAACTTGACACTGTCAAAATGTTCCCCAATGAAATAATGGTTTAAGGCGCTGACCATAGACTCTGTAAACTACTACCGCTTACTGAGACTGCAGTCGAGAAACATGTTAACCCCATTTGCATTTCTTCTACTTTCGTAACAGACCCCTTTGGTGAGGAAAACTGGGGAACCTGGAAAGTTTTTGCGGATCCTGAAACTATAATGTTAATAGATGAGAAAAATCAAAAAATCGCCGGAGCACTTTTTAAATACATCGCGATTCAAGTTGACATTTTTAAGGGTTTTTTTAGTTTTTTACGATTTTGCTTGGAAACCGCAAGCTCTATTGAAATGGGACTAAAAAAGATGATGTAGCTATGAAAATCTCGTAATGCCTGGTTTCGCCTCACTGTCCACCATTACAATAGATAAATCACAAAATCTGTTTTATTCCACACTACCAACAGTCTTGTTAGATGGTTATGATCTACTCCAGGCTGCTGTAACAGCTAGCTAGCTGGCCAGCCAGCCAGCGAACCAGTCGAGTAAATCCAATGGCAGACATTAACAAAAACTGTCTGTGACGTTATTTATGAGAATGGCGAATATTCACTGCCATTTCATTTTATTCCAACAAAACTGCAGCAAAGAAATTGCAATGGTGTTGGTGGAAGAGCTTAAATGTAATAGAAAAACAAAAACAACGGCTAAGACCCTGACACACGTTAACTCAAGTTTAGTTTTTTGTTTGTTTCTCTTGTTGTTATTCCGTCCAACAACGGACATGGCTTTGGAGATGAGTCTGAGCTGTCGCTGCTGCAACTGCAATTGCCATGAAACGCCAATGCATTACTGCCATTTGCCATGTGGTGAGGTGGCGCTTTAATATAATTTTTATTGTTGTTGGCGGTGCTGGTGTTTTTGTTGCTGTTGTTGATTTACAATTGCAAAGTTTGCAGCCTGAGATGGGGGTGTTGTGTGATGCAAGGGAATCCCAAATAATTTCATGATTTAAACAAAAAGATTCTAAAGTTAAGTAGTTATTTGTTTTGTTTTGGATTTTTAAATTGCTAAAAAGTAAAAAAAAAATGAATGGGAAATATGTATATTAAAATCTGTGACACATACTTACATACATAGTTATAAAAAATGGTTAGACTCATGATATGTTATAATGTTGCGGAATTTTGTGAAGTTAGCCAAGAGCTATTCCGCTATAAATTTTACCACGACTGTGCATAAAAAGTTAGAAAAAGGGTTGTAGATACAAATTTATAAGAAAAATCCGACAAAGTCAGAAAAAAATTCAGATCGTTCATAAAAAGTCAAGAATAGGTTACTATTTTTAGTTGAAACCCTATAAGTGGCCCAAAGGTGCTCCTAAAAATCTTTAAAAAATCAAAGTTTATTGTGGGTCAAGTGTGCCCCTAAAATCTTTAAAATATCCACGTTTATTGTGGGTTAAGGGTGCTCCTAAAAATCTTTAAAAAGTCCACGTTTATTGTGGGTTAAGGGTGCTCCCAAAAAATCTTTAACAAATCTACGTTTATTGTGGGTAAAGGGTGCTCCTAAAAATCTTTAAAAAATCAACGTTTATTGTGGGTCAAGGGTGCTCCTAAAAATCTTTAAAAAATCAACGTTTATTGTGGGTCAAGGGTGCTCCTAAAAATCTTTAAAAAATCCACTTTTATTGTCGGTCAAGGGTGCTCCAAAAAATCTTTAAAAAGTCCACGTTTATTGTCGGTCAAGTGTGCTCCTAAAAATCTTTAAAAATCCACGTTAATGGTAGGTCAAGTGTGCTCCTAAAAATCTTTAAAAAATTCAAGTTTATTGTGAGTCAAGGGTGCTTCTAAAAATCTTTAAAAATATCAAAGTTTATTATGAGTCAGGGGTGCTCCTAAAAATCTTTAAAAACCTAATTTTATTGCGGGTCAAGGGTTCTCCTAAAAATCTTTAAAAAGTCCACGTCCATTGTGGGTCAAGTGTGCTCCTAAAAAATCTTTAAAAAATTCACGTTTTTTCTGGGTAAAGTGTGCCCCTAAAAATCTTTAAAAAATCCACGTCTATTGTGGGTCAAGTGTGCTCCTAAAAATCTTTAAAAAATCCACGTTTTTTCTGGGCCAAGTGTGCCCCTAAAAATCTTTAAAAAAATACACGTCTATTGTGGGTCAAGTGTGCTCCTAAAAATAGAAGAAGACCCCTTGAGATCTTCTATAAACAAAAGGAGACCCTTTGAAATCTTATATAAAAGACAAATTTCCCTAAAGAATTCTTATAGTCAGAAGAAGACCCTTTCTGTTCTTCAAAATGCCCCTAAAGGACATCTATAGACAGAAAAAGAGCTCTTGAGGTCGTCTACATACAGAAGAATAGGTTTTGATGTCTTCTATAGACGATAAATGTCCCTAAGAGAATTCTATAGAGATTAGAAGATACCTTGAGGTCTTCGATGTACACAAGTAGATCACCAGAGGACTTCTATAGACCGAAGAATATCCCTTGAGGTATTCTATAGACGGAAGACCTATTGACCCCTTCGAGAGTTAGAACAGGTCCCCTTGCAGCCTTGACGGCTTCTGTTTACATAGTAATACCACTCGAGAAAGGGCCATAGAGGCCTTCTATAGACAGAAGAAGACTCCTTTAGGAGAAGACATCTAGACGATTCTATAAACAAAGAATACCACTTGAGATCTTCTATAGACGAAAATCCCCCTAAAGGACTTCTATAGACAGAAGAAGACTCCTTTAGGTCTTCTATAGAAGAAAAACAAGTAAGAAAAGCGTTAAGTTCGGTCGGGCCGAACTTTTTATACCCTCCACCACAAATTTCAGCCATTTCGGTGGATTAATGTGGCCACAACCTTCAAAATACCGAAATCGGAAGGTACCGTTCTATGGGGGCTATATGATGGCGTGGACCTATACCTACAAATTTCTGGGGGAAAGTTTTATACGCCTAAAGAAGACTAAATACCAAATTCAGCCATATCGGTGTGATAATGAGACTAAAACGTTCAAAATATCGAAAATCGGGGAGATATTGTATTATGGGGGCTATATCAACACGTGGACCTATATAAACATTTTATGGTAGAAATGTTTCTTAGCCTCTGGAACACAAAGTACAAAGTTACAACCGATTCTTTGGTCAAATGGGTCTAATACATTCAAAATATATTAAAATGACGCGTACTTTATAAAGGGTCTTATGTGGGGACTATACCAAAACGTGGACCTATATAACCCAACTTTGGTAGGAATGTTTTCTGGCCTCTGAAGACACAAAATACCAAATTACAACCAATTCTGTGGTCAAATGGGTCTAACACATTCAAAATATACTAAAATGACGCGTACTTTATATGGGGCCTTATATGGGGGCTATACCAAAACGTGGACCTATATAACCCAACTTTGGTAGGAATATTTTTTGGCCTCTGGAGACACAAAGTACCAAATTACAACCAATTCGGTGGTAAATGGGCCAAATATCTTAAAAATTCCTTAAAACGACGACGCGTCACGCGTCATTTTGTATGGGGGCTATACGAAAGCGTGGACCTACATAGCCCGCTTTCAATACCAAAAGTCCTACGTAAATATAACATGTTTTCCCAAAATTTCATCAACCTACGTCAATCCGTTCGGACGCTAGAGTGATTTCCACAGACGGACAGACAGACAGACAGACGACAGACGGACGGACATCGCTATATCGATGTAGAATTGCACGCTGATCAAGAATATATATACTTTGTGGGTCTACAATAATTATTTCGAGTAGTTACAAACGTAGTGACAAACTTAATATACCCCCATCCTATGGTGGAGGGTATAAAAATTACCCTAAAGGAATTCTATGGACAGAAGAAGACACTTTGCCGCCATCGGTAGACAAGAAGAAGACCACCAGAGGACTTCTATATACAAGATGGCGCAAAAGTAATCCTCCTATCAGAAAATGCTATAAATTTTGCAGTTGGTCCCTAATGTCAATTCTGTTTTGACATTTGTGTAGTAAACACACAGAACGCCATCCTTAATCACCACCAAGAGGAAGATGATTTTTCATCAAAAATAATCATGAGTGATGTGACGCATTTCCATCTTAACGGGTACGTAAATAAGCAAAAATTTACGCTTCTGGGGCACTGAAAATCCGCGTGTAACCCATGAAGAAGCCATTACACCCGCTCAAAGTCACTGTATGGTGTGCTGTTTTCGCTGGAGGAGTCATCGGACCTTTTTTCTTCGAAGACGTCGC
>NW_027411644.1:79642563-79813466 GCF_047663935.1 Musca autumnalis
ATAATTACACCGGTATAATGATATAATAAATATAAAACACAAATACAATTTTTTAAGTGTTTAGTGTTGAATTAAAATCCAGAAAATATTAGGCCTTATATAAGCTTAATTATGAAATAAATGAAGATTTTTAAAATAACCCAAAATGTTAAGAGTCAAAAGAAAGTTTACACTCTTTCCAAAAGTAAGATATTTTTTAATTCTTTAGCTTGACATGCCTTTATTTTGCCTTTTTAGCTTATTTTGATTCTATTCGAGTGTCTAAATAATAAATCCACCAGTATTTTGGTGAAATCCGGTGATAATACCCCATTGCACCCGAATTACAGCTTTCGGTAAATTTTGGCACAAAATGGGGCTTTATTTGACATTCTTTTGGATTTTTTTGGTAAGTACTGAATGGATTTGAGGTCTAGAGACTACAATGAGTTATCCTAGATGCATGGGAGTAAAACATAGCAATATGTTACCCATAAATATGGGCGAAGCCTTCATATCCCTGCCCAAATGTCAGATCACCTTTGATATAAGCCCCATTTCAGTTCACTAGGATCTGTAATCTAGTGTCAATATGAGTATATGATATTGTTCTTGTATCCTTGAACTCGTACAAACTATTTCTTCGAAGCCTGCTTCTGTCAGGCACCCGAACATATATTGGACATACCATCAAGTTTGATTTTGTATACAACATTTTCACCTTTACAAGCTTCGTTCATATTTTTCCACAAGTTTGGCATTTTTTCACCAAATATAGTTTGGGAAAATGTATTTTTATATTGTCATAATCATTTTCACATATTTGGTAGCAAAATATGCCATAACTGTCGAAAAATGTGAACGTATCTTTTAATGGTGAAAATGTTTGTATACAAAATCAAACTTGATGGAGTGTCCTATATATGTTCATTGGGTGCCTGACAGAAGCGGGCTTCAAAGATTTAGTTTGTATGGGTTCGAGGATACAAGAACAATTTCATATACTCATATTGACACGAGATTACAGATCCTAGTGAACTGAAATGGGGCTTATATCAAGGGGGATCTGACATTTGGACAGGGATATGAAGGCTTCGCCCATATTTATGGATAACATATTGCTATGTTTTACTCCCATGCATCTAGGATAACTCATTGTAGTCTCTAGACAGCAAATCCATTCAGTACTTACCAAAAAAAATCCAAAAGAATGTTAAATAAGGCTCCATTTTGTGCCAAAATTGTCCAAAACCTGTAATTCGGGTCCAATGGGGTATTGTCACCGGATTTCACCAAAATACTGGTGGATTTATTATTTAGTCACTCGAATAGAATCATAATAAGCTAAAAAGCCAAAATAAAGGCATGTCAAGCTAAAGAATTAAAAAATGTCTTACTTTTGACAAGAGTGTAAACTTTCTTTTGACTCTTAAAATTGTGGGTTATTTTATCAATCTTCATTTATTTTATAATTAAGCTTATACAAGGCTTAATATTTTCTGGATTTTAATTCAACACTAAATACTTAAAAAAATTGTATTTGTGTTTTATATTTATTATATCATTATACCGGTGTAATTATGCTATTAACAACTTTTTGTGAGGTGTAAACTTTCTTTTGACTCTGACTGTACGTCTGCATAGTACGATGGATGGTTTGAAGGAAGAAGAAGGGCGATGGTTTGTTTTTTGTCTTGACAAAAGACAAAATAACTATTTTTTTTCATTTGTTTCTTGTATCGGATATCGGCTTATTCGATACAAAAGTTTAAGTATCTGTCAACAGAGACACATTCACTGGCTGTTACACACCCAGGGCGTTTCTGTTTTTCCACGTAATGAGACGATGATGTTTAACGATAACGTCAAATATCACCATTGCACAAAATACGTCATAGTTCATCAATTTGAATGGAGATGAGATAATAGGGTGTAGTGAAATAAAGTGGGGGACAAAAAAACAGGCAATCAAAAAAGAAGTGGAATTGCATACCTTGGTAAATTCACTCGGAGAAAAAAATCGTTTGGACTTTTAGGGTGCTCAAAACTTGCCCTCGAATTGATAGTTCCTGCATGGTTTGTGGTAGTTTATATAATTTTCAACTCATTCTTAGAGCTATCCAATTCTGCTGACTGCTTGAGTTATTTTCATTTCTATACAAATTCATTTAAAAGTCTGAAGAAATCAAACATTTTCTGATCTCGACAATTCTCATTTTTTTCCATTCCACCCTAACATGAAAAGTTCACATAGTGCAATTCTGATGAGCTCTTCATCTAATTATGGGTGAGTCTTTCAATTTTCCTTCTCATCCTTATGATGTAATGTCTATTTAAAAATAACAGACTGCCTTTCACCAGCAAGCTGGCCATGCCAGTACCACCACCATTACCACCCTCAAATCACTTGCCTTGCCTTGAGGTTGACAACGTTTATTTTAAGAAAATGTCAATTTGGCTAATTGTTATTATGTTGTTGCTGATGCTGATGATGGCTATGATGATGATGTTGTTGTTGGTGACGATGACGACAACGTCATGTCATCATCACCATCATCAGTCAACCAGTCTGTGCACTGAGCACATACACAAAATATTAATAGATATCAAACGCCGAAGATGAAGAGGACCTCTTTTGATGTTTGGCTAATAAATATATCGCCAATCGAAAACTAATCAAGATAATACGGCTCTCGAGTATCACTTGACATATTGTGTCAAAGCGATAAAAAATTGACGTCAGATGGACTATTATTGTTATATTCAGTTTTAAAGGATATTCAAATGAATGTAAATAAAATTTTAATTTTAGAAGATTAACCCCCAGTTTATGTATTTCGAAACGAAAATGTGTGCGCATGAAACACACCCAAACTTTTGTTTTGGAAATATTTTTGCCTTTGCTTTTCCTTCAAAATAAAAAATAAATTTGAAAAACACACTCAAATTTGGTAGTTTTTCTTGCGCATTCATTTTCTTATCGACATACATGAACAGGCCCTGAATATTTCATATTCAGCCTAAAGAATATTGAAATAGTGGCACATAAAATTATAAATTTACAGCAGCGTTTGGTATTTTTTTGCGCAGGAGTAGATTGATGTCTGAAAAATCTACCGAAGAGTTAAACATCAAACTTATGGTTTTGATACAGACACACCCCCCTGTAGAGATGAACAGACACAGATTGCCTGCTTTGATTATGAAAGAGAATATTTCCAAACTGTTGGTACCCAATACCAGCGGAGAGGGGATGACAGCACAGATCCATTAAAAATATGTTGTGGAGTGTACACCGTCCGGGCAGGATTTGGTAAACCGGCTGAAGAGCGGTTCAACACTGGAGTGACACGCTAATATTACTTACATAATTAGCTGGCCCATTACAGAATATTTGTTCCATAGACCGAACTAAGAAAAGATCTCCAATTTTCTCTGTTTAGTGCTTCGCTTTCTGGGATACCGCGCCTTGTCATTTCTTCATCCACTTGTTTGCGCCATCTATTCTTTGGCCTGTCAATTCTGCGTGCACCGCCATGTGGCCCGAATGTATACGCCTTTTTTGCGGGTTCCTCATCGCTAATTCTTATTATATGGCCTAGCCAACGCAATCGCTGCATCTCGATACGTTTAACTATATTGATGTCGTTGTATAGCAGATACAGCTCGTGGTTCATACGACGTCGATATTCACCGTCAACGCAGATTGGTCCGTAGATCTTTCGAAGAATTTTTCTCTCAAACACGCCAAGCACTGCAAGTATCCAGGCTTCGGAACCATACATCAGCACGGGTATATCAGCGTTATTTTTGTTTGACGAGTTGTGACTTTGTTTTTGAAGTGCTTACTTAAGCCAAAATAGCATCTGTTGGCCAATACAATTCTTCTTTTTATTTCACAACTGATGTCGTTTGTTGTGTTTACGGCGGTGCCGAGGTATACGAAGTCTTTTACTACCTCAAAATTATAAGAACCAACTTCAACAGTTGGTCCGATCTCAATGGACGCATTGCGCGTCGACACCATTAACTTGGTCTTCTCACCGTTTACCGCCAGACCCACTTTAGCAGATATCCTTCGACCTTCATAAAGGTATCAGTTATTTCTTTTACTGATCGTCCCATAATGTCTATATCATCAACATAAGCAAGTAACACGTGGCTATTGGTGCACATTGTGCCACTTCTTTTGACGTTTGCCTCTCGTATAACCTTTTCCAGCAGGTTGTTGAAGAGATCACACGAAAGGCTGTCTCCTTGTCTGAAACCTCTTTTGGTACAAATTTCATCGGAAAGGTTCTTTCCTATTTTAAATGAGGATCTCGTGTCAGTTAAAGTCATTTTACAAAGCCGGATGAGCTTTGCGGGGATAACAAATTCAGACATGGCTTTGAATACCCTTGAACGCAGCGGGCTGTCGAAGGCTGCTTTATAATCGACAAAAACGTGGTAGATGTCGATCTGCATCTCTTGTGTCTTTTCCAGGATTTGCTGCAGGGTAAATATCTTGTCAATGGTGGACTTGCCAGGTCTAAAGACGCATTGGTATGGTCCAATTATCTCGTTGACCATAGGCTTTAGTCGTTCGCACAATATCCCTGACACGATCTTGTAGGCGATAGGGAGAAGACTTGTGCCCCTATAGTTGTCCCAATTTACATTAGGCGAGTTTACTTGCGGCAATTGTCAGTTTGTTGGTGAGAGAGGGTGTTGAGAGGTAAAGGGTTACCATATGCCTCACCTCTCTCTCCATCAAACTGACAATTGCCGCAAGTAAACTCGCCTAATGTAAATTGGGACGTTGGAGCACAAAGTCTTATCTCCTTTCTTATGGACGGGACACAAAATACTCAGGTTCCAATCGTCGGGTACGCGTTCTTCCTGCCAGATGGTGCTAATTTGCTTATGCATACACCTTATCAGCGTGTCGCCTCCGGTTTTAAACAGCTCGGCTGGTAGGCCATCAGCTCCTACTGTCTTATTATTCTTCAGCCGGTTTATTGCTGTCTTTACCTCATCTTGGCCGGGTGGTATACATTCAATACCATCTTCTGGGATTGGATCTGTGGTATCTTCGTTGACTTTGCTACTATTGGATACCAACAGTTTGGAAAAATGCTCTTTCCATATCTTTAGCACACTAACTGTATCAGTTACCAGATTACCTTGCTGGTCTCTACAGGAGGAGGTGCCTGTACCAAAGCCAGATTGATGCTACACTCTTTGGTAGAATTTTCGGACTCATTCTGTCTCCTGTACATCTTGATTTGTTCACACTCCCGCTTTTCCATCTCTCTCTCTTTTTCCTGCTGAAAAGACGTTTCTCCTCTCTCCTTTTCTCCCGATACCCCTCTCGTGCGCTACGCGTTGCTACTAATTGTAAAATAGCCCTATATGCCGCATTTTTCTCTTCGGTAGCAGAACGACATTCCTGGTCATACCATGGATTCCTTGGTGGAGGTCTCTGGTATCCAAGTACTGATTTTGCGGCTGTTTGCATGGAGTGGGCAATGTTTTGCCATTGTCCTGATATGTTATCGGGACGAGGAGTGCTTTGATTAAGCAGTTGGGCCAGTTGAGTGGAATATGCTGTGGCTATCTGTTGTGATTGCAGCTTACCGATGTCCAACTTCCGTGTTGTATCTGTTCGCACTTTGTTTGCTACGGTTAATCTGGTACGTACCTTTGCTGCAACAAGGTAGTGGTCCGAGTCTATGTTTGCACCTCGGAACGATCGTACATCCAACACGCTTGATGCATGTCTTCCATCTATCACAACGTGATCAATTTGATTTCTTGTTCTTTGATCTGGCGACAGCCAGGTGCCCTATTGAATATCGAGATGCTTAAATCTGATACTGCTAACTACCATGTTTTTTGCCGCAGTAAAGTCTATCAGCCTCATATCAGATGTTTCACTTGGAGACAGAATTTCCCGACTGTTGGGCCAAAGATATTCTCCTTTCCAATTTTGGCATTAAAATCGCCTAGAATAATTGTAATGTCATGGGCAGGACAACGGTCATATGTTTTTCTAAGCGCTCATAATATATATCTTTGGTCAGTTCGTCCTTCAGTGGGAGCATGAGCGCAAATAAAGCAGATGTTGAAGAATTTTGCTTTTATTTGAATTGTAGCAAGTCTTTCATTCACTGATGTGAAGCTGGAGACCAGGTTTTTTAACCTCCGACCAACTACAAATCCGCAACCAAACTCATGCTTTGTGTCATGGCAGCTATAATGCAGTGCATCACCTTTAGGTCTTGTTGTGACGCCTTTCCCATTCCATCGTATTTCCTGTATGGCAGTAATGTCTGCCTTGTACTTTTCAAGTACATCTGCCAATGCATAAACTGCACCTTCTCTATAAAGAGTGCGAACATTCCAGGTGCAGATTCGCAGATCTAGGTACTTAAAACGTTTGCGGGGTTCGTCAACTTTAGAGGGGTTTGTTTTTCTTTTCTTTATGTTTTTTCATAGTAGGCTGTTTTTTCTACGGCAGGGTTACAAACCCGACGTCCAAACCCAGATTTTTTATGTTATTATGGGTTAAGGCGCGGCATATGTTAGCTCACTACCTTTAACGGGTGTTAAAGACAGTTCCCCAGGTGACACCACGGGGAGGTCAGTGTCCACTTGAGATGAAAGAGGGACCAAGTTAAATCCTGGGCTTTGCCATATTAAAGCCGGTCAGGACCGTTCCTTTGTATCTTCCATCCCCTTCGTCACCCGACACTCTAATATGTGTCTGCTAATTAGAACCATCAGGTGTAAAGATCGTGTATCAGATGACTGGAAAGTGAGCATGATATGTGCCCAAAATATATGGGCATACGTTTTCATCCTATGGCCCATATGATAGTACCCGGAATATTGTGTGAATAACTAAAGCCTAGAATATTAATTGTTCCACAAACATTCCAAAAAGCAACAGGAAGACTTCTTTCATATCAAAGCTGCATCCCAATACATATTAGCTCTATGATTTGGGGCTTACTGTTTATCGTCGAATCCGAACGGCAGACACTACTTGTGGAGAAGTTTTAGATGGCTGGAAATGTACTCAGGAAATGTCGCCAATATTACGCTGAGGATATTCTGGCACCGATGAATATTTGACGTTGCCTTGGCAGGGATCGACCTCGGACATTCAGCGTATAAGGCGAGAGTACATACCATCGCAAATAGGTCATATTAATACTGTTTTACACCTGCCAAATCATCATTGACCAGATATTTAACTTGCTGTAAATCCTGAAAAGGCCCAAGAACTTCAGATGTATATTGTATTTGTATTTTTGTAGCTTTATAACGTGACAATATGATCTCGTACATAATAACAGCAACATCAACGCCCCACTACCCAACAGCGTCACAGCCAGTCAACCAATACGCGCTGTTGGGTGTACATACAAGTTGATGGTGTCGACGCGCAATGCGTCCATTGAACTCGCACCGACTGTGGAAGTTGGTTCCTATAATATTGAGGTAGTAAAAGACTTCGTCTACCTCGGCACCTCCGTAAACACAACAAACGACATCAGTTGTGAAATAAAAAGAAGAATTATATTGGCCAACAGATGCTACTTTGGTTTAAGTAAGCAGTTCAAAAACAAAGCCACATCTCGTCAAACAAAAATAACGCTCTACAAAACACTGATACTACCCGTGCTGATGTATGGCTCCGAAGCCTGGGAACTTCCGCAAGCAGACATGACAGTGCTTGGTGTGTTTGAGAGAAAAATTCTTCGAAAGATCTACGGACCAATCTGCGTTGACGGTGAATATCGACGTCGCATGAACCATGAGCTGTATCTGTTGTACAACGACATCAATATTGTTAAACGTATCGAGATGCAGCGATTGCGTTGGCTAGGCCATATCATAAGAATGAGCGATGATGACCCCGCTAAAAAGGTGTATAAACACGGAACGCTTAGCGGTGCACGCAGAATTGGCAGGCCAAGGAATAGATGGCGCAAACAAATGGATGATGAGATGAAAAGGCGCGGTATTCCAGAAAGCGAAGCAACAAATAGAGAGAATTGGAGATCTTTTCTTAGTTCGGCCTATAGAACAAATGTTCTGTAATGGGCCAGCTAAGTAAGTAAGTAAGTCGGTAGTTAACGATAATTATCGGTAAGTGCTATTATGTACACGTCGTTAACTACCGTAAAATATATCGTTAAGTCTACCGACAGAAAATATATTCATATTTCCAAAAAATCAATGCAATACCAATCTTCATATCTCGGCACAAGAATGCGGTCAAACAAAATGTTTTCGTCCGCCTGTCCACTAAAAATTGCAATCAAACTGCAAGTCGCGATAATGGCCGAGCAATAGTCATGAAAAATAATTTTTAGCCGATTTTGTAACTACTCTGTAGGTCGCAATAAGAGATGATGTTCAGCTAATATATAGCGGGTTATATGGACCAAAACCTGTGAATATGTTTAATTTACTGCCTGAATGACATATTTCCGCTAAATAAATTATCTTTTAAAGAGGAACTACCATTCTTTCCATTGACGCCAATTATGCCCGGTTACAGTCCTTTCCTTGAAAATACGAATGTGCGACCCGCTGCTTCCGTATTGAAAATGCACTTAGACAATGTCAACTTGCAAAGCCGCATGAGCTTTTCAGGGTAATCAAAGTATCCGGCAGAAAGTAATTTGCGAATTTTAACCCAAAAAATAAGAGTAATCTGTACAGATGGTTGCTCCTCGGATATGACATTTCCATCCACAACATTAGTTTAGTCTCTTGCAACTCGTCCCTTGCGGCCGAAAATTCTAACCGCTAACTATAGATGCAAATTTGGGTTATGTCAAAGATATTTCCCATTATATTTTTGGCAATAAAATTTGCTGCATTTTAATATCATTGTCAGGACAGAGGTCATATATCATGTCAGCCAACTCGTGATGTATTGCCGAGCACAGATATGAGCCATAGTTGTTGCCTACTTTTAATTAAATGTTCATTAATTTATTTTTGACATTTTATATTTATACCGATATTTGTCGTTAAGACTTACCGATTTTAACAATCGGTAAGGTAGAAATACAGAATAACATAATCGTTATTGCATCCGAATTTTTTCGGTAGTTAACAATGTCGGTTCGGTAAATAACAAAGTTACAGAATTCCACTACTGGAACACAACTCATACTGGTAATTCAATAGATGATGTTGCAAATGTCATCAGGAACGCTAAATCATCCAAACTCTTGGGCCTTCATGGAATCTTCATGGTAATGCGGCCATAACCTAAAAATCGCCATGAAGATTGCGAACGAGATGTCACGGTGCGCCTTAACTAAATTTAAATGAAAGGTGCTTACACCCGGGGTGTTTTTGCCGTTTCGGAAAGTACAATGTTCATAGCTGAGAAAAATCAAAAAAATTGCTAGAGGTATTTTCAAATACATCGCGGTGAAAGTTCACATTTTTGGGCTTTTTTTAGGTTTTCACGATTTTGCTTGGAAACCGCAAGCCCTATCGAAATGGGATTAAAGAAAATGTTGTAGCAGTGAAAATTCTCAACAAGATTGAGCTCAATGGTATTTTCGTAGGTTGTACCATTTTTGAGATGTAGAAGTTCAAATTGGGACAATTTACTGACTGTATCGGCTCCTTATAAAATAATGTTATGAAGGGTGCCACCGTGGTGCAATGGTTAGCACGTCCGCCTTGCACTCAGAAGGTCTGCGGTTCGAATCCCAGGCCAAGCAACATCAAATTTTCAATGGTGTCAAAATTCCCCCTCAGTAATGCTGGCGACATTTCCTGAGTATTTAAGCCATGAAAAACTTCTCTACAAGTGGTGTCGTAAGACACGCCGTTCGGACTCGGCAATAAAAAGTAGGTCCCATATCATTGATAAATATGAATCGGCGTGCACTCATTGATATGAGAGAAGTCTCCTTTGTCCCTTCGGGGATGTTGTTGGAACATACATATGTATGTATAAAGGGTGCACCTTAATTGTAGTTTCAGAAACCGCAAAAACTTCTCAGGTGCACGCACCTTTCATTTAAATTTATTTAAGGCGCACTGTGATGTAAATGGCTTATGTGATAATGATATCACTGGTAAATGATATCTCGTTAGCAGTCTTCATTACGATTTTTAGGTTATGGCCGAATCATGGGCGCTATGAACTTTATATTATATATTTGTATACTGCAATATGAAGATCCTACGACTTCCCCTTATGACGAAATTACTGCTTAAAGTACTTAAAATGCGCAATTTTCACAAGGTCCGTTGTATGTCTTCTATATTTTTTGATATATATTCACCATAATTATTGCAGAAACTGGTTGTATCGAGCTACAACATCTTTTTAATATATTCGTGTTGAAAAAAACCCACAACAAATATTTTTTTTTTTGCATCCGAGAATAACAAAATCCTACGAAAACATCGTAAAAACCGATTTTGAGCTATATCTCAAAAACAATTTTTTGACCAGTGTTATATGCGTGGAATTCAGCAACAAAAAATCCATGCCTCATAGAATAAAACAGGAAATTTCCCAAGGTGGGAAGTATTTAACCTCTACCTCTCCTGCATTCCATCCCCTCCAGACCGCATTGAACGTAACGTATGCGAATGATTATACGATCTTGGTGTCACGTACCTTGCCAGATGTCATTTGTGAAAGGCTGAACTCCTGTTTGACTGATCTTACCACCTTTTTGTATCGAAATATATGCCACCGTGAAATCCGGGTGTTACCGTGAGAGCCATCCTTTTCACCATATGGTAATACCTGTATATACCCTTTTCGCAACCACTTGTATTCGCTGCCCCCATTACGACGGTATAAGTTTTGCTTAGAGCAAGTCCATACTTCCAGAAATGTGTATGTTACTCCTTGTGTTCCAGTTTACTGGTTTGTGCATTTATTTACTTATTATTTTCTACTTTTATATCTTTTGTTTTTAAAAATTTAAAGCTTCATTTATTTTCTTTTGATTAAAAATTTTTGAATGTAAAAGAAACGCTTTTTAAAATATAATGATTTGAAAAAGCTCGTTTATTTTAAGTAAGGTAAATGTTTCAAATTCTGGAAACTAGGTGCCGTATAATTAGAACAATACTCATACGCAACACTGTGTTCAATTGCAATGTTAAATACAATACAATGAAAAGTACAATATTATTTATAGATATTAGATAAATGTAATATTTGGATAGGGTATTGACTTATTCTGCTAACCCAACTCGGTACCCAGATGAATTTCGAATATTTGTTTTTAATGAAGAATTAGTTTTGAGAGATTTATGCCATAAAAGTATACATTGTGAAATGATAATGTGGGATTATTTCGTTATTTTAAAACAGGTAAGCTAAATTTTGGACCAAATCGGTTGATCAGTTCGCGAGTTATCGTGCTCTCCAGCCACTACATGTGGTTTTTTACAACTTTCGGGCTGTTTTCTCAGAAGTTGAAAAAAATTACCGTTGTATTTGATTCGAGAGCAGGTCTTAAAGTGAACTTATCCGAAATTTTTTGTGATAGGTCCCCGAAGGAGTGAAAAAATATAGTTCATATTCGAACCTGATATATATCTGGTAGATATATTAGGTTAACTAAAGTATGGACAAAATCGGTCAGTCCCTTCAAGAGTTATCGTACGAACAATTTTCCGAATATTTTTTTTTTTTGTGGGGGTGGTACCTGAAGGAGTGGACCGATATGGCTTATCTTCGAACATAAACTATGTTTGGACAAAATATTACGAATCTTGCGCTCCAACCACTACACACGGTGTCATAGGGTTTTTTTGCACATTTCAGGCCATTTGCTCAGGAAATATGGACTTACCCCTGATGAAACTTATACCGTCATATGGGAGCAGTGAATAAAAGTTGCTACAACAAGAATCAAAGCGATTCGAGAGCAGGTCTTAAACTGAAATTTTCCGAAACTTTGTGTGGGACGTACCTGAAGGAGTGGACCGATAGAGTCCATACTAGAACCTCGTCTAAGTCTGGTAAAAATTTAATGATGTGCAAATTATGGACCAAATCGGTAACTCTCTTCAAAAGTAATCGTGGGCAGAAATTTTCCGTACACTTTCAAACTTTTGTGGGGGAGGTACAGGAAGGAGTGGATCGATATGCGTAAACTAAGTTTAGACGAAATATTACGAAGGCCAAATTTTGGAACAAATCAGTTCATCCGTTCGAGAGTTACGTACACACCAGCCAGATGGACGGACATTGCTAAATCGACTCCAAATTGTCTGAAATGATTTAATGATTGATGATTTTAATGATTTTTATTAATTTTCGCGTTTAGAGTTAAGCTTGACGATCGGATTTTTTTGCAAGTGAAAAAGGAAATCGAAGGATTCGAACCCACACAGTCACCAAATTACGTTACCGAGTTGCGCTGTTGGTTAAGCAGCTCTTCAGACGTATCGACTGTCGAATGGTTTCTCTTCATTCACGGATTTCGTCCAAACATACTTGGGGTCTAAAACCATTATTTCAATAAGGCACATTTTGCCCGTATGAAAGTGTATATAACCTCGTTAGCATAAATGCTGAGGTTATATATATAGTACATAGAGTACGTCTAATGAAAATGGAGGACAAATAGAGTAGGTAAAAGAAATATGGCATGGCCACCTAAAATAGAGTACTACACTCTATAATAGAGTAAGGTTGGTCACCGTAATTATTGTAATATGAGGTGAATGAGAATTATATTATAGTATTTACATACTCATTATCCTCAAAACTAAACTCGAGAAGTCTCATTAACGAAAACCTTCAGCACTGTAAAAAAAACAAACTGCAATTGAAAGAGTAAAAGTTAGATGATAGCTAAGCCATCCCACATCCGATAAGTCTGAGGAGCCTTCTTTACCAAAGGCAAAACATTTCATGTCACAAAGTGGTGGGTGTGTGGGTTCGAGTCGTCGGCTTTCCTTTTTCAGATGCATTATTGATCATTAAGCTCGATTTCCAACGAGAAATTAATTAAAAATGTATACTAAAAATGATCTTAGCCTAAAAAGGCAAAATTTTCAAATAAAGAAAACCACAACATATGAAGTACCTACATGAATATGCACATCCATATATGTATGCATAAAGATGTTTAATTTCATGCACATGCACACACACATCTCGTATACCATTTAATTAAAGTAATATTCAATTTCAATTTGCATGTGTAATGAAATACAAAACTAATTAACAGACAATTCAAATCGATTGGTTAATGTGGCAACCTGTTGATTCCAATTAAAGTAATTTCGAAAACAAATGTAAGATGCCACTAATGAAACTTCCACCAACCATAGTTGGTAGCAGCAGCTAGTGGCATGCTATGGCCGCAGACAATTAACCACAATGATTTTCCTTCATCAAACAGATGAACTCTGTTTATGAAATGACAAGTTGATAATAAACATAAGTATTTACCCCTCAGTCGATGGTATGTGTGTATGTGCACTTGTGTGTGAAAACGCATGTTTTGTGGTTTTTAGGCTATCGGAGAAGATCTCAAGACTGCTGACTCCACGTGACAAGGAAAAAAACGCCACGGAACCACCACCACATTTACCACAAAAATTCAAATACCAATAACCAGAGAGATAGGCAGACATACAGATATTTACGAGTTAAACCAATCAACATGTCGCCGTTGCAAACACAACTTAAATGACAGTTAACAGATGTAGTTGTCAATTCGATGCATAGATGTAAATATTTTGAAAGATGTCAACATTTTACAATCAAATAATTACAAACCAAATTGGGCAAAAAATACTGCACAACATTCTCCAATTTTTTTGCATATTTTTATGTTTGGCCACTAATTACGTCTGGAGTACATTGTGACTTTAAGCCATAATCTATGGTGGTCTGTCGCATCGGAAAAGTTTGATTTTTTTTTTGTCGGAGGAGGAATTTTAGACGAAAAAAGTCATAACATTTAAGACAAACATTGTCTTTTTTGTTAATTTCAAACAATAGGCATGCAAATGTTTATTTAATGTCAGATCATTATCAGATTTATTTGACAGAAACAATGCAACCAAATAATTTATGACAATTAAAAGCGATAATAAAGTCTTTTGATGCATTTTGGCATTTAAGACAAAAAAATTGGGTTATTATTTAGGTGGGTATATTTTGAAATTGTACAGCACCCACATAACTCTAACTATAACACTGTACAATACAAAAAATAATTACAAGATAATTCGGCCAGATTATGAAAGAGGACCGAAAAAAGAAGACAGGTGTATCGGCGTTTTGAAAGTTTACGTCGGGAAGTAACCTAAATAGGAGTGGCAAGTTCCGTCCATTTCTACAGGTTTTGAAATATTCGACATCAGATTCCTTGCATTTTAGGTATAAAGTGTATTTGGCAATATTACTGACAACAATGCGGGGTATCTTTTTAACCCTCATGCGAGTCACTAAAGGGGTCTTTTTGGTCCTTTTTCCCAAAAACGTTAAAAAAAACTCCTTTAAAATGTGATCGTATCAGATCAAAATATTCTACAAAGTTATTTGTCATAAAATTTTATTATAAGTCCTCGAATACACCAAAACTCTAAATCGTACCTAAACGCCAGAAATATGCCAAAAGTAAAATCACGTTTAAGGGTTAATGTTGTACTTTATCTGAGTTTATTAAGTTTTGTCCCACAAAACTTCATTCTAGATAGAAGACATCAAATACAAAAAATAATCCCCATCAAATTTCAATATAAGTCGCCAAAAAAATTAAATGTGTATTTGCAATATATATCAGGAAAATATATACATCAAGTTTGCCAACAAAACACACAAAGATGTTTGAAAAAAATTGTTTTGTTCATTTTTTCCAGTTGATTCATGAAAGTAACATGAAATTTAGTTTTAGGCGAAAGGTGTTAGAAGAAGAAATATTCTACACAAAATATCATTGTAAGTCCCAGAACAAACTAGATATCTAAGTAAAATACTTTTTAAGAAAATTACGTTTCAAAATTCGATATTATAGATAGAGATTATTTGTTAAACTTTTAGACTCTTAATTAAAATTTATTCCATACTGAGTCAAAATCTCCTAAAATACCTCACTTTTGGGGGTTGTGTCAAAAGATGAAATGTTCCAAATCAAATTTCATTATTGGTTTCTGAACAAAAGAAATTTGTAGCTATAATATTTAACATCTCCAGAAGTTTTCGCTTTTTATATATGATTTAGGACCATAGTTTACCGTTTTTATTCACATTTTCGTTATCTGCGGTCACAAAATATATTTTATTGATGTTTTTTCATAATAAATTCTTTCAGAAGATTATGTGTGCTCGATCCAAACTGTTTTTGAAATATCTATGGTGAATATATATAGGGAAAATGTCGATAACCAAAATCGGACTTTGAAAAATTACGTATTTTAGTACTATAAACTAAAATAACGTCATCAGGATAAGTCATAGGTTCCGGATATTGTATGAGAAAATGCGGGGATATTCTACGGCTATTGTCCAGTGAATATATTGCTGACATACGAGTCCTAACATCCATGGTTTTGGCATGGTCCTAAATACTATAATGATGGCAGCTACACCTGCTCTGATAAAATTGACTGAATTAACCCTAGGAACTGACATACATGTGTGTATCATGAATGAGCATAACAAATTTATTTAGGATATGGCTAGTTAGTTCGATTTCAAGGGTTAATTCAGTCAATTTTATCAGAGCAGGAGTAGCTGTTGTACTGTGTAATTTATGAACCACACCACAAGTTGTATTGAAGTAAAATGGAATAATTAGTTTCCCTTCGTGTATGAACAAGACTTAATACTACATTTCAACAATTTCGGTAAAACAATGTGAGGCACCAATCCATGGGGGCTATTTCAAAACGTCGACCTATACCGACAAATTTCTGACGAAAAGAATTTCCTATATTTCGGTAAGATAATGTGGCCGAAAATCAAGAAGTACGCTTCTATGGGGACATTGAAAGACGTGGACCTATACTGATAATACTCTTCTGGAATATTTTATAACTCTTGGAAGACTAAATAACGAATTTCAGCCATTTCGGTGGGATATTGACTTCACAATCTTCAGTATTACGAAAATCGGGAGGTACCGTTCTAAGGGGGCTATATCGAAACGTGGTCCTATACCGACAAATTTTAGTCGGAAATGGGGCAATATAAAAGCGTGGACCTGTACATACAAAATTCTGGCGAACAGTTTTATATCACATTGAAGAGTAAATACCAAATTTCAGCCATTTTGGTGGAATATTGAAGCCACAACCTTCAAAATACGGACAATCGGGAGGCACCTTTCCATGGTGGCTACATGAAGGCGTGGACCTATACCGACAAATTTAAAGTGGAAGTTTGAGTACCACCAACGAAGTCCAAATATCAAATTTCAGCCATTTCGGTGGAATATTTGAGGCCACAACGTTCAAAATACCGAAAATCGGGAGGTACCGTTCTATGGGGGCTATATGAAGGCATGGACCGATACCGACAAAGTTCTGGGGGAAAGTTTTATAACACCAACGTAGACTAAGTACCAAATTTCAGCCATTTCGGTGTGATAATGAAGCTAAAACCTTCAAAATACCGAAAATCGGAAGGCACCGTTCTATGGGGGCTATATGAAGGCGTGGACCGATACCGACAAAATTCTAGGGGAAAGTTTTATATCCATAAGCAAGACTACGTACGAAATTTCAGCCATTTTGGGAGGATAATGAAGCTAAAACTTTAAAAATACCGAAAATCGGGAGGTAGCGTTCTATGGGGGCTATATCAAAACGTGGACCGATATATCCCATTTTCAATACCAACCATCCTGCAAGTAATAAAAACTTCTGTACCAAATATTGACTCTCTATCTTTAAAATTGCGAGCTGTATCTTGATTTCAACAGAAAGACGGACGGACGGACAGACAGACATGGTTAAATCGACATAGAATTTTATGCTGATCAATAATATATATACTTTATAGGGTCTCCGACGAATATATCAATGTGTTACAAACGGAATGACAAATTTAATTATACCCTCTATATGGTGGAGGGTATAATATATCCTCTAATGTCAGGAATATATGCAGCACGGCCGTGGAGTCGAACCAATTTTTTTTAATCTCCAACATTTTTTACGACTCCGAATGTTAATTCTTATAACCAATTTTGTTTGTTCAAAAACGTGTAACCCCTAGAAATATGGGTCATAGGCCCACCACGTTTTGATGCTGTAGTAAGCACGTCCGCCTTACACTCACAAGGTCTGCGGCTCCATTCCTGAACGGGCGTGCTCTCATTGTTATAAGACCTCTCCTATATTAACATTAAGGATGTTGTGGGAACATATCGCTCATTTACTCTAAGAGTGATACATATCCAAAAATCAAGTTTGAGAAAAACGCGCTTTAAATTGGCGATTGAAATTTGACTTCCGAACGTAAAAAGTTCATTGCACAACAAGTAAAAAAGTATCAGTCGGCTTTGCCGACAGAGATATACCCTCAGCCTGTGTATATTAAAACAAATTTTTCCCAAAAAACTTATGTATTTAGGGGGTTTTAAAAATGTTGGGCGTTTGAACCGACAAAAATGTTGATTAGGATTAAAAATCAAACATTTTGCGGAGGAGATACTAAAAGGAATGGATCGACATTGACCATTATGGAAGTGGATCTCCAGCCACTACATATGGTGCCATAGAGGGTTTTTACACCCTTTGGGCTGTTTGCTCAAGAAGTATGGACTTTCCCCTGAAAAAAATCTTACCATCGTAATTGAGGCAGCGAATGCAAGTTGATTCAACAAAAATCAAAGTGATTCGATATCAGGTCTTAAAGTGAACTTATCCGAAATTTTGTGTGGGAGGTACCAGATGGAGTGGACAAATATAGTCCATATTTGAACCTGATCTATATCTGGTAGATATATTAGGATGTGTAAAGTATGAAGCAAGTCGGCCACTCCCATCCAGAGTTATCGTGCGCACAATTTTTCCGAACATTTTTTAACTTATGTGGGGGAGGTACCTGAAGGAGTGGACCGACATTGCTTATCTTCAGACTTAAACTATGTTTGGACAAAATATTACTAAGGCCAAATTTTGGACCGAATCGGCAGATCCGTTCGAGAGTTATCTTGCGCTCCAACCACCTCACACGGTGTCATAGGGGTTTTTTGCAACTTTCAGGCTATTTTCTCAGGAATTATGGACTTGCCCCTGATGAAACTTGTACCGTCGTATGGAGGGCAGTGAATACAAGTTGCTAAAACAAAAATCAAAGCGATTCGAGAGATGGCTCTAAACTGAACTTTTCCGAAATTTTGTGTGGGAGGTACCCGAAAGAGTGGACCGATATAATCCATATTCGAACTTAATGTATGCCTAGAGGTAGTATTACCATATGCAAAGTTTGGTTCAATTCGGTTACTCCCTTCGAGAGTTATCGTGCGCACAAGTTTTTCGACAATTTTTGAACATTTGTGTGGGAGGTACCTGAAGGAGTGGACCTATATGACCCGTCTTCGAACTCAAATCTGGACGAAATATCTGGATACCCAAAATTTTAACCGAATCGATTCATCCATTCGAGAGTTATCGTGCGCACCAGCCAGCCAGACAGACAGACAGACGGACAGAGAGACAGACAGACGGACGGACATTGCTAGATCTACTCAAAATTGTCTGAAACGGATATCGTACAAACATACTTGGTGTCTAAAACCATTATTTCGATGAGGCACATTTTTGGTCGTATCAAAGTGTAAATACCCTCTTTAGCCTAAAGGCTGAGGGTATAAAAAATAAAATAACTGCTTGGGCCATATTTTTTAAAGAGATAGCCGGATGTCAGCGGGTGACGTAGGGGATGAAAGATACAAAGGAACGGCCTTGATTGAGGATTTATATTGGCCCCTCGTTCATCTCAAGTGGACACTGACCACCCCGTGATGTCAACAGGGGAGTTGCCTTTAACACCCGTTAAAGGTAGTGAGCTAACATGTGCCGCGCATTCACCCATAAGAACATTAAAAACTTGGGTTTGGGCGTCGGGTTAGTAACCCTACCCTAGAAGAAACAGTCTACTATGAAAAAACGAAAGAAAAGAAAAACAAACCCCTCTAAAGTTGACGATCCCCGCAAACTTTTTAAGAACCATGAATTGCGCACTCATTACAGAAAAGGTGCAGTTTACGCATTGGAAGATGTACATGAAAAGTACAAGGCCGACATTACTGCCACACAGGATATACGATGGATTGGGAAAGGCGTCACAACAAAGGTGACGCCCTGTATTATACATAGCTGCTATGACACAAAGCATGAGTTTGGTTGCGGATTTGTAGTTGGTCGGTGGTTAAAACATCTGGTCTAGAGCTTCACCCCAGTGAATGAAAGACTCGCTACAATTTGATTAAAAGCAAAATTCTTCAACATCAGCTTTATTTGCGCTCATGCTCCCACTGAAGACAAGGGCGAACATACGAAAGATATATTTTAAGAGCGCTTAGAAGAAACTTATGACCGTTACCCTGCCCATGACAAATGCTTGTTTTTTCGTAATATTTTTAATTTTTTGCATACATGCAGAATGGCAAAATATTGCCCACTCCACGCAAACAGCCACAAACTCCATGCTTGGGTACCAGAGACCTCCATCAAGGAATCCATGGTATGACCAGGAGTGTCGTGCTGCTACCGAAGAGACAAATGCTGCATACAGAGTCACTCTACATTCACTAAGAACGCGTAGCGCACGAGAGAGGTATCGGGAGGAAAGGAGAGAGGGGAAACGTCTTTCTGCAGAAAAAAGAAAGAAATGGAAAAGCGGGAGTGTGAAAAAAATTGAAATGTACAGGAGTCGGAATGAAGTCCGAAAATTCTACCAAAGAGTGAAGCATCAAACTGATGACTTTGGTACAGGCACATCCTCCTGTAGAGACCTGCAAGGTAATTTGGTAAATGATACAGATAGGGTGCTTGGAATATGGAAAGAAAATGTTTCCAAACTGTTGGTATCCGATAGTAGCGAAGACGACGAAGATATCACAGATCCAATCCCAGAAGATGTATACCGCCCAGCCAAGATAAGATAAAGTCAGCAATAAACCGGCTAAAAATAATAAGGCAGCAGGAGCCGATGGCTTACCAGCCGAGTTGTTCAAAACCGGAGGCGACATGCTGATAAGGTGTATTCATCAGCTAGTCTGCACCATCTGGTAGGAAGAACGAGTATGCGACGATTGGAACATGAGTAACCTGTGCCACGTCCCCAAGAAGGAGACTGTATGCTCTAACTTTAGGGGCATAAGTCTACTCCAGATTGCCTACAATGCGGCTTTAGACATGGCAAATCCACGATTGACCAGATACAGGTGGCGCAAATGTAATCCTCCTATCAGAAAATGCTATAAAGTTTGCGATTGGCTCCTAATGTCAGTTCTGTTTTGACATTTCGTCGGTGTCATGCTTAAGTGTTCCATACGCCATTTTTGACATTCTGAGATAAAGGTACCTTACAAGGTTTTGAACCATGCTCTTTCAGATTTTTTGGTCGGTTTTTCTCTATCTATTATAGTTTCGGAGATATTCAGATGCCAGTATGTTCCATATCCGCTTTGTGACCCAAAAAATCTTGTCGTTTTGTTCCATATCCATAAAGCCTGGCGTATGGAACAAAACAACTTTGAACTTTTTAGTTCCATATCCATGTCGTTTGGCGTATGGAACAAAAAGAGGCAAAAACGAATTGTTCCACACCAAAAATTATGGCGTTTGGAACAAACAATTGCCCTTTTTGCCAAGTTACGAATAATGTGGCGCATGGAACAAATTGTTTTAAAGGACATGGTTTAAAAACTGATGAATAATAGTTTCTAAATCTAAATATTTTTGAATATTGTATTGTTATATGAAAACGTTCCATGTGACACAAACTGCCAAAAACATGAAAAAAGATTCCATGGAACAATTCAGCAACCTTTTACAATTATAAAAATTGGCCATAACTTCTAGACTATCACAGATATCTGATTAAAATAAACTACTGATATATTCTATGAGTTTAGTTAAGTAGAACTGAGCTCTTAATGTATTGAATTATTGCACCATTTTTATCCTGTATGGCCTTAAACATTAACTTGAATCAGGCAAATGGCGTATGGAACACTTAAGCATGACACCGACGATTTGTGTAGTAAACACATGCGAAATACACGTTAATAAACAATGTTACGTTACACTGATCCAGAACGCGGATTATTGGTGACTAATTACTTCGCAGATCGCCTGATTTGACCGCTCCAGACTTCCTTTTGTGGGGCTTTTTGAAGTCGCGGGTTTATGTCAACAAGCCTCAGACTCTTTCAGCTCTTAAAGACAATATCCGTCAAGAATGTGAGGACATATCGCCGGAAGTTTTGGCAAAAGTGATGGAAAATTCCATTAAAAGGGCTCAAATGACAATAAACTGTGGCGGCGGCCATTTATCTGAAATGATATTCTCGACTTCGGTCTGAGAAAGCAGTTTAAGAACAAAGCCACATCTCGTCAAACAAAAAAAAAGTTCTACAAAATACTGATACTAACCATGCTGATGTATAGTTCCGAAGCCGGGGTACTTGCGCAAGCAGACAAGGCAGTGCTTGATCTGTTTGAGAGAAAAATTCTTCGAAATATCTATGGACCAATCTGAGCAGAAGATGAATATCGACGTCGTATGAACCACGAGCTGTATCTGCCATACAACGACATCAATATTGTTAAACGTATCGAGATGCAGCGATTGCGTTGGCTAGGCGATATCATAAGAATGAGCGATAATGAACCCGCTAAAAAGGCGTATAAATTCGGGCCACATGGCGGTGCACGCATAATTGGCAAGCCAAAGAATAGATGGAGCAAACAAATGGATGAAGAGATGACAAGGCGCGGTATTCCAGAAAGCGAAGCACTAAACAGAGAGAATTGGAGATCTTTTCTTAGTTCGGTCTTTGGAACAAATGTTCTGTAATGGGCCAGCTAAGTAACTAAGTAAGTCTATGGAAAACGTCAGAGGCCTTCTGTATATACAGAATTTCAGCAAGTCTTCTGTCTATAGAAGTCGTCAAGAGGTCTTCTTTCTTTAGAAGACCTCAAGAGGTCTTCTTTCTATAGAAGACCTCAATTTGGTATGCCATGTAAGTAACAGGCAATGGGAGAATTTACAAACCTGCCAGAGTACAATTCTGAGAACTGCCTTATATCTTTGTTGAACTATAGAAGAGGTCTTCTGTCTTTAGAAGACCTCAAGAGATCTTCTATTTATAGAAGACCTCACGAGATCTTCTGTCTAAAGAAGACCTCAAGAGGTCTTCTGTCTATAGAAGGCTTCAAGAGGTCTTCTGTTCCGGAGACTTTTATGTTTTTATAAAAGACGTCGAGAGGTCTTATGTCTATAGACATCAAGAGGTCTTCTATCTTTAGAATACCCCAAGAGGTCTTCAGTCTATAGAAGAACCCCAATAGGTTTTCTGCCTATAGAAGATCTCAAGAAGTCTTGTTGGCTACAGAAGTTATCAAGAAGCATTCTGTTGCCTAAATAACATTACCAGAGATCATATTTTCTCTCTAAAAGACCTCTGTTGCCTCTAGACCATCATAAAAGGTCTTTTGTTTTCTATAGAAGACTTTCAAAGGTACTACAGAACATGTGTTAAAGAAGCCGAACATAGAATAGACTTTCACTCCTGTATATTTTGTGCTATGGATTTGCTCCCATGGGGTCAGCGAGTACAAGTTGTTGCAACAAAAATCAAAGCGATTCGAGAACAGGTCTTAAACTCCACATTTCCGAAATTGTGTGGGAGGTACTCGAAGGAGTGGACCTACCTCATCTACATATGTCTCGTAGAAATCTTACGATGTGCAAAGTATGGACCAAATCAGTTACTCCCTTGAAGAGTTATCGTGCGCATCTTTACAGCGAAAAGTTTTGAACTTTTGTCGAGGAGGTGGGATTGGATCATTGGTATCTTCGTCGTCTTCGTTAGTATTGGATACCAACAGTACCAAAGCCATCATCTTAATGTTTCACTCGTTGGAAGAGTTTTTGGTGTACAGGAAATCTCGAGTTTTTCACACTTCTGCTTTTCCATTTCTCTCTTTTTCCTGCTGAAAAGACGTTTCACATTTTCTCCCACTAACTCCCTCGTGCCCTACGCGTTGCCACTGATTGTAGAGTAGCCCTTAACTTGGTGGAGGCCTCTCACATCCAAGTATGGATTTAACGGTTGTTGCATGGAGTGGGCAATATTTTGCCACTGAGCTGATATGTTGATCAATAAGAAATGGGACACTTGAAAGATCGCTAATAAATAATGACCATCGCTTTATTTTTTATCTAAGCTTAATAATAACTTATTTTGCCCAAGCAACCCTATCTTGGGACTGTTGAAGACATGCTTAGAATTGACAAGAATATTGCCTATCAACTTGTGGCAAAAATCATGTCAATAATGATATTGCCAGGTCAAAGGTCTACATACCATTTTATTTCCATTTCAATCACCCCACATCTCTTTTCTACAAACAGAGATTTGCCGCAAGTAAAATTGCCATATCTAAATTCAGACTTTTAATCGTGTCAAAGTACCTCAATGTGGAATTTGTAGGTTGTGCTCTATTTATTTTAATAGTATTTAAATATTGAACTTTAACTTTAATGTTGTGGAAAATGTCATAGCAAGAAATCCCCTTGTCTTCCCTAATGACAGTTTAAACTTTCGAATAAACGCCTTACAATTCTAATCCACAGAGCTAAATGCTGTTATTTGCATTATCAACTTTAGATTAAATTTCATCAAATTGCATCTCTTCAGGATGTAAACTTTTTGTTGATGTTTGAAATGAATTAATTAAAACAGAAAATGATAGAAGAAAAACTCATAAATAAATAGATTCACCACAGCGAGAGATGAAACCGTGCATGGCAACGCCCTCTATGACAGTTTCGTTAGTTCCTACAAACGATAATATACACAATATACAAAAAATAGGGAGGAATAAAAGGACAATTTGCATTTTGCAATGCGATTTGTGCGGCTTTCCAAAAGAGTAAAATACACACGACAAAGAAAAGCATTAGAAAACTAATCTTTTGATATCATTGGTTTGTATCTTTGTTAAGAAAATCAGTCAAAAGAAATGTCCATAAATTTAATCAATTCGCTATTAGATGATTTCAACGTGTGGAGGAAAACCATATTCGTGGTTGTGGTCTGATGTCACACATACATATGTGTATGAATCATATGAGGAGATGGTGTTTTTATTGTAGCAATTATACAACTACTACACGTGCAATGGTATTACACTATGCAACACTGAAAATGCAAACAACTTCTAGTATGGATTTTTTGAAAGTACATATTTAGACTACAAAAACCCTAGTTGGGTTTTGTCCTGTCAGATCCAGTTCAGATTTTATGGCCTCATCTAAATCGGGCTAAATCTACACTTTTTTGCATTTATCAGGCCTTTATCTCAGAAACGAATAGGAATTTGGCCGTACTGTCTTTAGCAATATTGTAGCCCTAAACTAGTAGAACTTATCTTTTGAAGAAACCACATACGAAAAACTCCATCTAGGGCATCAAAATCTATAAAATATAGAAAATTTTACATAATTGCTGAAATTCTGGTCAGTATCGGCTAAACTATTGGGAGTTGAACCAAGTAACCTTTTGCAAAAATCTTCCAAATAAAGTTCTCAACAATTCTTTAGAACATTCTGAAACTCTAAAATGCTTACTTCATGTTGTTTCAGCGGTATTTTGCATCATATCTTTTACAACACGTATTTCAAACACAGTTCACACCAACAGTTTATTCTCGCGTTTCGGATTTCACTAAATTATTGACATTTTTATTAAATCGTCGTTGAAAAATGTGCTGAAAACAGCGGGATAGAGGCATTTTACAACAATGACATGTTCTTAAGAGTTGTGTATTACATTCCAGGGAATATTTATCCAAAAGAAAATATTCAGAAAAAATTAACGGTTTTGGAGATACGGTGCGAAATGTATAACAATTGTGGTATTTTTGCATATATTTTGAAATTTGAGGCAATAAATGTAGTTTTTCGAGTTCATTATTTCACCAAATATTGTATTCTTGTCCTTATCTACAAATTTGCTTCAGAGGTCAAAAGAAGATTCGCATTGGTTTCAGAGATATAGCCCCGAATTTCTTTAAAAACTCAATATTTAATCATGTTTAGATGGGGCCATAAAGTCCGAGCTGGATCTGACACAAAAAAACCCAACTAGGTTTTCTTGTCGTTTGGGTCTGTACTTTCAAAAAATCCTCAGTTCGAATTGTTTGCACAAGATCACCTTAAAAATGTTGCACAGTGTTATTTTATTAATCTGGTTCAGCTTCCACGCAGATACTGCATCGATAAAATTTTGCAAAATCTAGTAGGCCTTCTTGTAAGTAGTAGTCCAAACCTTGTTGTAGTTTTCAGAACTGTAATCTGGCAGGTTTGAAAATTCTTGCACTGCATATCACTTACGTTGGCATACAAAATTGGCGCAAATTTGTAAGGTACCACATACCGACTTTTCGCATTAAATTTCGTTAACAAGGTTTTTTTTTACTCTTAAAGATAGTTTTGGCATGCATGGACGACTATCAAATGCGACCCCCTTCCAGGCCTCTATTTCTCAGTTTTATAGCTAAATTTTTTGACTTTTGCGCCGGTAGATCACTGGTTTCGACCAGTGTGCGACGGCGTGGAATTGCATAAAGGCACATGTAAAACAGTTCCACATATATCATCTCTACTTTGAAAACACCCTGCATCACTTTACGGGGTTTGAATATCTTGTTCCCGATTGCTGGAGGCCACATATACGAGTAGAGTTGGTGAAAACCTAAAGTTTCCAACAAGGCCGGAAGCATGTACTTTCGACATTCTCAAACAGCTTAGCATGGCCGAACATAACAAAGGCTTTAGTCAGGTCCAATGCTACTATGCTGTAATACGGCCTGTTCTAGTTAGGACCTCTGCTAGTAAACATACGTGGCAATGGTGTGCAGTGTAGTTGTGGTACTATTCTGCTTGCAGAACACCTGTGGATTATATGCAGCTGGCTGGAGGAGTAACGCTTCAAGAATCTTCGCTACGGGTGATAACAGCGCTTTTGATGACATCTGCAAAATCACCTATCGTAAATTGTTGCGGTACCTCTTCTTCTTAGCCTAGTCGCTAACGGGGTGTTCAATAAATTGTGGGCTGTATACTCCCGTTAAACCCCCGCAACTCATCGGATATGACACAACCACGTATTCCAGGAAAGCTCACCGAATAACATATTGATTTCGAATATCAGCTCACTAACTCTTGGGATGAAAGACCTCAATACGTCTTATGTTGTCTATAGAAGAACCCAAGATGACTTCTATTGTCCATGGAAGACCTCAAGAGGACTTCTGTTGTCTGTACAAGTTCTCAAAACTTTTATGTAGTCTATTGGAGATTACAAGAGGTCTTCTGTTTTCTTTAACAGACCACAAATGGTTCTGTTGTCTATGGAAGACCTCAAGAAGTCTTCTTCTGTCTGTAGAATACCACAAGAGGTTCTCTTTTGCCTATGGAAGACCTCAGGTTGTCTCCTGTTGTCTACAGAAGACCTTAAGAGGATTCTTGTTGTCAATGGAAGACCACAAGAGGTTGTATGTTGCCTATAGAAGACCTCAAGGGTTCTTCTCTTGTCTATAAAAAACCACAAGAGGTCTTATGTTGTCTATGGATGCCTTCATGTGGTCTATAAAAGAATCTCAAGTGGTCTTCTTGGTCTATTGAATACCACAAAAGGTCTTCTGTTGTCTATAGATGATCTCATGTGGTCTTCTGATTTATATGGAAGAACTCATATTTTCATCTGTTGCCTATGGGAAACCTTAAGTGGTCCTCTGTTGTCTACGGAATATATCAAGTTGTCTTCTGTTGTCTATACAAGACCTCAATAGGTCGTTTGTTGACCATGAAAGACCCCAAGAGGACTTCTGTTGTCTTTAAAAAACCTCAAGAGTTCTTCTGCCGTCTATGGAACACCTCCAGAACTATTCTGCTGTCTATAAATACCTCAAGATGTCTTCTGTTGTCTATAGAATACAGGTCTTCTGTTGCCTATAGAAGGCTCCAAGAGGACTTCTTTTGCCTTTAAACGCCTCAAGAGTTCTTCTGTTGTCTATAGAAGTTAGATCTTCTGTTGCCTATAGAAGACTTCAAGAGGTCTTCTTTTGTCTACAGAGGACCTCAAGAGGTCTTCTTCTGTCTATAGAGAACCTCAAGACGTCTTCTGCGTATATTGAACACCTCAAGAGGCATTCTGCTGTCTATAAAAGACCACAAGAGGAGCTCTTTTGTCTATGGAAGACCTCAAGAGGCCAACCGTTGTCTACGAAAGACCTACAGAGGTCTTCTGTTGTCCATGGAAGACTCCAAGAGGAATTCTGTTGTCTTTAAAAAACCTCAGTCTTCTGCCTTATATAGAGCAGATTTTTCTTCAATATAAGAATTCAAGAGGCCTTATGTTGCCTATGGAAGACTTCAAAAGGTCTTTCGCGTCTATGGAACACCTCAAACGATGTAGAAGACCTACAGTATGTAAGACGTAAATATGTCTTCTGTGGTCTGTAGAAGACCGGAAAAGGTATATTGTTGTCCATGAAAGACTCCAAGAGGACTTCTGTTGTCTTAAAAAAACTCACGAGTTCTTCTGCCGTCTAAGGAATACCTCAAGAAGTATTCTGCTGTGTATGGAAGATCTCAAGATGTCTTCTGTTGTCTATAGATGACAGGTCTTATGTTGCCTATAGAAGACTTCAGGAGGACTTCTGTTGTCTACAAAAGACCCCAAGAGGTCTTCTGCTGTATATGGAACATTATGCTGTTCTTAAAAAACCACAAGAGGCACAAGAGGACCTCTGTATTCTGCTGTATATAGAAGATCTAAAATGGTGTTTATTATCTATGGAAGACCTCAAGATGGTTTACGTTGTCTATAAAAGACCTCAAGAGGACTTTTATTGCCTATGGAAGACTTCAATAGGTCTTTTGTTGTCCATTGAAGACTCCAAGAGGACATCTATTGTTTATAAAGGCCTAAGAGGCCTTCTGCCATCTATGGAACATCTCAAGAGGTATCCTGCTGTCTATAGATGACCACAATAGCACCTCTGTTGGTTATGGAAGACCTCATGAGGCCGCCTGTTGTCTACGGAAGACCTAAAGAGGTCTTCTGTTGTCTATAGGATACCCCACAAGAGCATGATTGTCTAAAATAGGTGGTATGTTGTCTATAGAAGACCTCAAGAAATCTTTCGTTGTTATACCATCCACCATAATTAAATTTGTCATTCCGTTTGTAACACATCGAAATATCGATCGGATACCCTATAAAGTATATATATAACCCTGTCCGTCTGTTCGTCCGTCCGGCAGTCCGTCTGTTGAAATTAAGATACAGTTCAAAATGTTTAAGATAGAGCTTTGTAATTTGTTATAGAAGTTTATATTAATTCTAGGATGTTTGGCATTGCAAATGGGCTAGATCGGTCCACGTTTAGATATAACATCATAGAACGGTACCACCCGATTTTCGGTATTTTGAAGGTCTTAGCCTCATTATAACACCGAAATGGCCGGTACTAAGTCTTCGTTGTGGGTATAAAACTTTTCCTCAGAAATTTGTCGGTATAGGTCCACGCCTTCATATAGCCTCCATAGAACGGTACCTCCCGATATTCGGTATTTTGAAGGTTGTGGCCTCAATATTCCTAAGAAATGGCTGAAATTTGGTACTTTGTCTTCGTTGTAGGTATAAAACTTTCCCCCAGAAATTTGTCGGCACCCCCATAGAAAGGTACCTCCCGATTTTCGGTATTTTGAAGGTTGTGGCCAAAATAAACCACCGAAATGGGTGAAATTTGGTACTTGGTCTTCATTTGAGGTACTAAACGTTCCATATGAAATTTATCGCCTTCATATACCCCACATAGAACGTACCTCCCGCTTTTCGGTGTTTTGAAGGTTGTGGCCTCAATATTCCTAAGAAATGGCTGAAATTTGGTACTTAGTTTTCGTTGGGGGTATAAAACGTTCTCCCAGAAATTGGTCGGTATAGGTTCACGCCTTCATATAGCCCCAATAGAACGGTACCTTCCGATTTTCGGTATTTTGAAGGTTGTGGCCACAATAATTCACCGAAATGGCTGAAATTTGGTAGCTGGTCTTCACTTTGGGTATTAAACGTTCCATATGACATTTGTCGGTATAGGTCCATGCCTTCATATAGCCCCCATAGAACGTAACTCCCGATTTTCGGTATATTGAAAGTTGTGGCCACAATAATCCACATATATGGGTGAAATTTAGTACTTGGTCTTTGTTCCATTTGAAATTTGTCGGTATAGATCCATGCCTTCGTATAGCCCACATAGAACGTACGTCCCGATTTTCGGTGTTTTGAAGGTTGTGGCCTCACTATTCACAAGAAATGGCTGAAATTTGGTACTTAGTCTTCGATGTGGGTATTAAACTTCCCCCCAGAAATTTGTCGGTATAGGTCCACGCCTTCATATATCCCCCATAGAGCGGTACCTCCCGATGTTCGGTATTTTGAAGGCTGTGGTCACAATAATCTACCGAAATGGCTGAAATTTGGTACTTTTCATTAGGGGTATTAACCGTTCCACATGAAATTTGTTGGTATATGTCCACGTCTTCATAAAGCCCACATAGAACGTATCTCCCTTTTTTCGGTTTTTTGAAGGCTGTGGCCTAAATATTCCTAAGAAATGGCTGTTGGAGGTAAAACCCTTTCTGACTAAAATTCGTCGGTATAGCCACCATAGAACAGCACCTCCCGATATTCGTAATTCTGAAGGTTGTGACGTCAATATCCCACCGAAAGACTGAAATTTGTTGTTTACTCTTCCATGGGGTTATAAAATATTCCAGAAGAGAATTATAGGTATTGGTGCGCGGGTTCCTATATCCCCCATAGAATCGTACCTCTTGATTTTCGGTATTTTGAAGGTTTTACCGAAATATCGGAAATTTGGTATTCAGTCCTGTTTGAGCCTTAAAACTTTCCGCCAGAAATTTGTACGTATAGATCGATGTTTTGATATAACCTCCCGAATCTCGGTATTTAGAAGGTTAGTCACATTGTTTTACCGAACTTGCTGAAATTTAGTATTTAGTCTTCTTCACAAACGAAAGAAAACTAATTGTTCCATTTTACTTCAGTACAACTCGTAGTGGAGGGTATATCAAGTTCGGCCTGACCGAACTTAACACCATTCTTACTTGTTTATTGGTGACTTGGTGTGGTCTTCTGTTATCTATGGATGACCTTAAGGGACCTTCTGTTGTTTATACAAGAGGCATTCTGTCGTTAATGTTCTGCTGTTGTCTATGGAAGATCTATAGAGGGCCTGTTGTATTCTCTTCGAGCGGTTGCTATCGGGACACTCGTTAAATTGTCGTCCAAAATATATTGTTGTGCTGTTCAACTTCCTTTCTTGAATCGCTGGGACCATTATCACTCCGACTCATAGAATATACGATCTCATTGATCTTCCCACGAAGACAAACTCAGTTAAACTGCAGGAATTTCACATTATAAGAAACTGGAATAGCAATAATGTGTGTTGCGTCTGCGGCTAGTACTACAGTTGTTGAGATTGTGGAGCAGCTTCATAATCTCAAGACGATGACGATGGCTCACTGCATATCAAGTTGCCGCAACTCGAAGCAACATAATTTCTATCGTCATATTCCCTCAAAAAGTCTGGCCTGAATAGTCTCTGGAATTTACACGTCATCTCACCGAACAACGATGGATGAGATGGTAATAAACAGAGCAAGCCATTGTCCGGGGTACGTTCTTTTCTGACTCGATCTAAAAGAATTCAGAGCAGTTATATTGAAACACACCGCTCCCACAATATCATATATACGAGCATGTAGTGGCTGAGAGAACAGCCTCTGGCTGAAATGATGCCTTCTCAGGTCAATCCGGGACAAAAAACTGGCCGTTTTGGGTGTTAAAAAGATCGTGAAAATAGTTCAAAAGAACTTTACAAGCTTCGAGCAAGGTATTATGGAAGATTTTAAAATTTTTTTCTTCTTAAACACTTCCTTAAGGGTTCATATGATGGCTTTGGAATGGTTATGATACCATTAGTCATTGTGCAAATCCCGAACAATACTGAACAAAACTAGTTAAAATTTTATGGATTTAATGTGTTTATCGCATCCATGGAATATTTCAAATTCTGTTCTACATTCCCTCGGACCCAAACATGAACGAATTATTTCTCATAGACTTGTGGCGAACATTTACACATTCCACATTGCTGACAATGTATGGTCGGTCGGCAGTTATGTTAGGAATGCCGCCACACGATGATGATATCGCTGGCTCAGCACAAGACACATGTTGTTGGTTGCATGCAACAGCATCTACAATTTTCGAACTAACCAAGTCAACAGCACCAATTGCAAGATAGAAACCTCTTTTCAAACACCTCACGATTGTTAGAATTTCTGTTGCATGGGAGAGGAAGAGGGGTGTGAAGATGCCACACGAAAAGTGAAGGTTACATTACCACCACCTATGATTGAATTGTAAAAATGCTTGGTGCAGCATAGTTTCTTCTGCAGCTAGCTATGCTGTGTGCTATGCCATGCTCCAATTATGACAAATGAAAAAGAAATGAAGAAATTCAGTGACAATGAAATGCCAATTGGCCTACGGTAAGTGTTAAGCATCTCTAAACAGACGACGACAGTTGCTGAAGATACTTCCGTCAATAATGACGCATATAACAGAGTGGATGATCGGCTATCATTTAAAAGTCCTGCTTTTTATTTTGTTGATAATTGACCCCAGTTGGGGAATGGCTTATTATGGCAGTGGATTTTTAACTGTTAAAAAGTTATCGGATTTGTGTAGAACAGAAGACTGCATAGAAGCAAGGATGGCCGGAGATCAAAATCAACGAAGATTAATGGAATTGAAATACAGACTATATGAAAATCCTTATAAATTACGTTTTCAACCGGTGAAGGCAATGCCAAGGTTGTTTTGGCATAAGTTTCCACAAAAACAACAAGAGCAGCCAGCAACAACAACAGTTATGCCAACAGAAGAGCCGACAGAATTTACAGAGGAACCCACAGAAGAGCCCATGGAACCAGAAGTAACTGAACCTACCATACCAGAGACTGAGGCACCACCAACAAAATCACCAACTGAACCTCCAACTCCCCCTCCACCAACTGAACCCGCTACAGAATTACCAACAGAACCTGCAACGGAAATGCCAACAATTGCACCAACCACCACAACCGAAACACCTTTAAAACCTCCACCAACCACATTTACCACCATAATGAAACCACCAGGTTATTTCCCCTTCAACTTGGCCAATAAACTGAAAAATCTCTTGGTGTTCGGTTCACCCTCCAAAGTGAATCTCATACAAAAACATGGCCTGGTCCCTACTACCAAAACCAAAAGTAAAGGATTCCTAAGCCTCTTTGAGGTTATCAAATTTGCCAATACCAAATGTTCTGTAAATATGGGTGATATACGCTCCATGGAGGGCACATGCTATCATGAATTCGAGTGTAAAAACCTAGGAGGTATACCAACGGAAAGATGTGCCGATGGTGCTGGGGTGTGTTGTATTTGTAAGTCAATCATGGCGTGTGTTTTAAAATTCGTTGCCTGAAAGTTTTCCATTGTAGTTCTCACCGGTTGTGGTGATACCACCGATCAATCGGTTGTTTATTTCGAAAGTCCCGATTATCCCCAGCCATTTCAAGAGACCATGATTTGTGTCCTAATTATAAATGTGCGTAAAAATGTCCAGCAGTTACGTTTGGATTTTCTAATGTTTGAGGTGAGTATTGAGACGGGATAGTCTAGAAGCTTCTAATCTGTTTTTTTACAACCGTCTTTTCAGCTAAATCGTCCCACCGATGGTGATTGTGATGAGGATCAATTTGTGGTTTCCGGACAAAATGTAAATTTTGTAGTACCAGTTTTGTGTGGCATTAATACAGGACAGCACAGTGAGTATTCTTTGATTTTCAGAATAGCAGATCTACCCAACAAAAACTTTCACTACCAAATAAGGGGTTTTTAAAGAAAAAATTTCCGATAACAAAATTTTCTATAGAAAAGTTGTTCGATAAAGACATTTTCTAAAATAAATGTTCGATAACAACATTTCCTGTCCAATTTGTTCGATAACAACGTTTTCTATAGAAAAGTTGTCCGAGGACAATATTTTCTATAAATAAGTTGTGCGATAACGCCATTTTCTATAAAAAAAGTTGTTCGATAGAACTATTTTCTATAGAAAAGTTGTCCGATAACAAAATTTTCTATAGAAAAGTTGTCCGATAACAACATTTGCTATAAAAAAGTTGTTCGATAAAAACATTTTCTTTAGAAATGTTGTTGGATAACAACACTTTCTATAAAAAAATTTTCTATAGAAAAGTTTTTCGATAACATCATTTTCTGAGGAAAGGTTTTTCGATAACAGCAATGTCTATGAAAAAGTTGTTCGATAACAGCTTTTTCTATACAAATGTTGCTAGATAAAAAATTTTGTACAAAAATTTCCGCTAAAAACTGCCCTATAAAACAATGCCATGCATGGTGCACCCTAACTAACATTGAATGAAAACCGCTTACACCTGGGAAGTTATAGCGGATTCTAAAAAAACAGCAATGTTCATAGATGAGAAAAATCCAAAGACAATAAAGAAATCGCTGGAGGGATTTCTAAATAAATCGCGGTCAAGGGTCACATTTTAGGTTTATTTTATCGAAATGGGGCTAAAGAAAATTTTGTAGCTGTGAGAATTCTCCAGAGGATTCACAGTTATGACTTGTTCCTGGATTTTACCATTTTTGAGATATAGAAGTTCAGGTCACATTTCTACGTTTTTTTTTTTTTTTTTTTTTTTTTTGTTATGTTTTCACGATTTGCTTGAAACGGTAAGTCTTATGGAAATGTGGCTAGAGAAAATCTAATAGCTGTGAAAATTCTCTTAAAGATTGGTTTTCATAATTTTTTTCCTAGGTTGTACCAGTTTTGAGATATACACATATACATAAGTTTAAATTGGGAAATTGCAGTCATGACTTTGTTTTATAAGGAGACAAAACAGTCAGTAAATTGTCAATATGTGAACTTCTATATCTCAAAAATGGTAATACCTACGAAACCATCATAATGGCCAATCTTGTAGAGAACTTTCACTGCTACAGTACTACCTTTAATCCCATTTCTATAGGACTTGCGGTTTACAAGCAAAATCGTGAAAACCTAAGAAAGCCCTAAAAATGTGAACTTTGACCGCGATTTATTTGGAAATCCCTCCGGCGATTTTTTTGAGTTTTCTCATCTATGAACATCGTAGTTTCAGAAACCGTAAAAACTTCCCAGGTGTAAACACCTTTAATTTAAATTTAGTTAAGACGCGCCGTGAGTATATTTTCGACTGAAAGGGCTGTTATATGGCATAGCACACTCGTCTTCGTCATCTCGTTAAAAGTAACCTCATTTCTATCATCATTCTGCACCAAAGTTGTATTGCTTTACTGGTATAGTAGCCACTTTCCGCCAAGGTCAAGAACTCAATATGGTCGTGCTTTAACAGTCAACTATTGGGTCTTCAGAATTCCTACTACGCTCATTTCCAAGTCCCCTTTGCCTCTGCTGGGAAATTTGGTCTAATTTCACGCATTCGACCAGCAGGTATGTAGTGAACAGCTGCAGCTGTGATGAACTCCCAGAAAATTATGCAGCTACCTTGGATATAGGGGCCAGAGCAGCACTCTAAAGCGGTGATTGTTAAATTCTCTGAAACCGTTTCAATCAACTTCCCTATCGAGGGCAATGATTATCTGGTAACTGGGGACATCAATACATCATTATCTTTGGCATTCCGTCCTAGGCAATGACCAGAGGGGTATAGTAGAGTTGTGCCAAATGAACTATATGGAACTATCTAGATCACTACGCAGTTCCAATGGCCCACATAATTTGTTGGAACAAACTGCGTATACGCAATATTACACGTTAGATTTCATGACGTTACTCATACGTTTTGGAAATAGCACAGTGAACTAGGAACTAGATTACCCAACTCTAGGGTGTAGCACTGGCCAATCAGTCGTTGCTACTGATTGTAGAATAGCCCAATAAGCCCCATCGGTTCCTTGGTGGAAGCCTCTTGTAAGCAAATATGGATTTTGCAGCTGTTGGACACTACTTCGCCAATGTGTTAATATGTTATCGGAACGAAGAGTGCTCATTTGTTTCTATGGAACAATCTTCTGCTATTTATAGAAGACCTTAAGAAGTTTGTTGTGGTTTATAGAAGACCTCAAGGGATTAATATTTATCTCAAGTGAACATCTGTTGCCATGAAACAGTTGTTCTGTTGCCAATAGAAAACCTCAAGAAATTTTATCTAAACTATAGAAGACATCCGTAGGATTAAAGTTGCCCATGAAAGACCTTAAGATGTTTGCTGTTGTCTATAGAAGGCATCAAGAGTTTTTCTGTTCTGTTGTCTATTGAATACCTTAACCCTTGCGCAAAGAATACCTTTAGTAATCTTCTTTTGCCTAAATAAGAGGGTTGCCGTCTATAGAGGAACTATGAGAATCATCCTTGTCTATGGATGACCTAAAGAGGACTTCTGTTGTCTCTAGAAGCCCTTATAAACCCTTTCGTTGTCTGGAAGCCATCACGAGGTCTTCTGTTGTTTGGAGAAGGCCTCAAAAGATCTTTTTTGTCTGCAGAATAGCGCAGAAGGACTTCTGTTATTTCTACATAGCTTCAAAATGTTTTCTGTTACCTATATAGGACTTCAAAAAGTCTTCGATTGTCTATAGAAGACCTATAGAGGTCTTTTGTTGGCAGTAGAGAAGTCTTCTGTAGTATATTGAAGACCTCGAAAAGTGTTTTGTTGTTGTCTGCTTTCTATTGAAGAATTCTTGAGATCTTCTGTTGTCTTCCGCTATCTATAGAAGATATTAACAAGTCTTCAGTTGTCCACGAAACACTTTTGAGATCTTCTGTTATCTTTGAAAGACCTCTTCTGATGTCTCAGAGACTCTTCAAGAGGACTCCAATTATCTGTAGAATACCTCCAGATGAATTGTGTTGTCTCTAGAAGACCTAGTAAAGACTTATGTTGTCTAAAAATACCTCACAGTGTCTTCTGTTTTCTATAGAAGACCCCTCGAAGACTTATGGTGTCTATGAAAGAACCCCAGGAATCTTCTGATGCCTATACAAGACATCAAAAAGGCTTTTGTTGTCCATGAAAGGCCGTTTGAGGTCTTGTTACAGAATTTTTTGTCGTCCACAAAAGACCTTTAAGGGGTTACCCCTACTTGTATACCACAAAAAATTTCAAGTAGATCGGAGCAAAATTGGCTGAGATATGACCGTTCAAATTGAAGAATCCGTTGAGTTTTATGTCTAGAGGCTCAACTTAATACGCGTTTTTCTCGAAACCCTTTTTTTGTAAAAGCGTTTTGCGGTGCCAACGATAGCTCGAAAACGAATTGACCGATCTTCATATGGTTTGGTGAGCTTATTATATACATAAAAAGCTTGTCTTTAAGCGAGACAGATTTTTTCTAAAAATTTTGTTTAAAATCGATTTTTTTAAAATTTTGTTAGCTTAAAGACAAGATCATTAGGTTCTTAAAACGCCGACAAAAATATACGAATATCGGCCCATCCGTTTTCGAGCTATCGTTGGCACAGCAAAACGCTTTTACAAAAAAGGGTTTGGCAGGTAGCCATTTACCACAAAACTATGCAACATTTTTCAACAACAAAAATTCCAGAAGTAGTTTAAGATGTGTTCTTGCAGGAGGAAAAAACATCTACCTAAAAATATGTGTAGTTTCTTTGAAAAAAAATCATGAAAAATGGTTTTTTGGTCTGCACAACTAGGGGTAACCCCTTAAGATCTTATGTTGTCTGCTGTCTGTAGAAAATATTAACAAGTCTCATGTTGTTCTATTCTGTAGTCCACGAAAGACTTTTGGGGTCTTCTGCTTTTAATAAAAGACCTTCTAATGGCCTTCTAATCTTTCAGAATGACTTCAAGAAGACGCATGTTGTCTCCAGAAGACTTCAAGAGGACTTGTGTTGTCTCTAGAATAACTCATGAATACTTATGTTTTCTAAAAAATACGTCACTGTGCCATCTGTTGTCTATAGAAGAGCCTTTGAAGGCTTCTGTTGTATATGAAAGAACCCAAAAAGTTTTCTGCTGTCTAACGAAGACCGAAGACATCAAGAAGCTTTCTGTTGCACATGAAAGACTGTTTGAGGTCTTCTTGTCTATGAAAGCCTCCAAGAGGTCTTCTAACATCTCAAGCCAACATCAAGAGAACTCCTGTAGTGTGATTCTCTAACTCATTTGTTCAGTTAGCGACAAAAATCGGTCTCTAGTTAGAGAATCACAATACTGATGTCTCTAGATGACCTACAGAGGAACTATGTTCTCTGTAGAAGACCTCATGAAGTCTTCTGGTTTCTATAGAATAACCCAAGAAATATTGTACTGTCTATAGAAAACATCAAGAAGCTTTCTGCTGTCCACGAAATACCTCTTGAGGTCTTCTGTTGTCTAACAAATGCCTCAATGTGTATTCTGCTTTCTACGGAGGACCTCTTGTGGCCTTCTGTTATTTATTAAGGCCTCGACACATAAGAAGAATGGCATTCTTGCTGAAGTCATATCTGATAAAATACTAAAGATCAAGTTCGACCTAATAAAAAGATTTCAGAATCAGATTTGAATTAGGTCGAACTTGGTCTTTAGTCATTTACCAGATATGACTTAAGCAAGAATGCCATGATTCTTATGTGTCGAGACCTTTAAAGAACCCCAGAGGTCTTCTGTTGCTTAAAAGACAGCCAGAGATATCGTTGGTTTCTCTGGAAGACCGAAAAAATCTTTTGTTATCCCTGAAAGACCTCAAGAGCCCTTCCAATTACTCAGGACAACTTTTATAGAACTCCTGTTGACTCTAGATGACCTCAATAGGATTTGTGTTATCGCTAAAAGACTTCCTGAAGTTTTATAATTTCTCTAGAAGATTCCAAGAGGTCTTTTGATGGCTATAAAATAACTCAATGTGTCTTCTGCTGTTTATAGAAGACCACTTGAGGTATTCTATTGTCTCTCAAAGACTTCTGTGGTCTGATGTTGTCCACAAAAGACTTTTGACGTCTTCTGGTTTCTGTAGAAGGTTTCCTGCTGTCAATAAAATACTTCAAACTGCTTCTGCTTTCTATATAACATCAACAAGTCTTTTGAAATTATTTAAAGGCATCTTGATGTTGTCTAGGTTCTCTCTAAAAGAGCCCAAATAATTTTGTTTCTTAAGAAGGCCCCAACAGTTCATCTGTTTTATATATAAAATACCTCTTGTATTGGTTTGGTGACTATAGACGACCTTAAGAAATCTTCTGTTGCCCAGGAAAGATTTCTTGAGGTCTTCTAATGTCCTCAAAAGGTATTCCTGTTGCTCTACAAGACCGCAAGAGGACTTTTCTTGTATATATGTATGTGCATTCAGCTTTCTATAGAAGACTTCAACAATCTTCTGTTGTCCATGAACAACTTTTTGAGGTCTTATGTTGTCTATAAAAGGCCTCAACATGCCTTCTGCTGCATAAAGATGACCTCTTGAGGTCTACTGTTGTCTATAAAATACCTCAATGTTTCTTTTGTTGTCTACAGAACAACTCTTGAGGTCTTCTGTTGTCTCTCTTGGGGTCTTCTGATGTCTATTAACAACATCATGTATTCTTCTGTTGTCTTGAAAGACGTCAAGAGGTCGTCTGGTTCTCTAGAAGACCTCCCAGTTTTGTTCTGTTGTCTATGAAAGTCCTCTGGGCGTCTTCTGCTGTCTATAGAAGACATCAAGAAGCCTTCTGTTATCCACAGAAGATAGCTGGAGGTCGTGTTGTCTATAAAAAACAGTCTCAAGAGGTCTGGTTTCTCTGGAAGACTCCAAGAGGTCTTCTGTTGTTTATGAAAGGCCTAAGAGATTGTTTGTCTCTCAGAGACCTCTAGAATACTTGTGTTGTCTATAGAAGACCTCACGAGAACTTCAGTGATCTCTATTGTCCACGAAAACCCTTTTGAAGTATTCTGGCTTCTCTGAAAGGCTCCTCGAATTCCTCGGTTTTCTGTAAAAGACCTCAATGTGTCTCTTGGTGACTAGAAAAGACATCAAGGAGACTTTTGTTGTCCAGGAAAAGCCTCTTAAAGTCTACAGTTGCCTATGCAAGACCTTTAGAGATCTTCTATTGTGTCTAAGAGATCTGAAGACGACTCTCTAGAAGACCACATGAGGACATCTTTTGTCTCCCTATGAAAGACCTCATGAGTTCTTCTGGTATCTCTAAAAAAACCCAAAATAGTCTTCTGTCGTTTATAAAAGACCTCTTAAAAACTTCTGTTGTCTATAAAAGATTTCAAAAGGTATCCTACTTGCTCTAGAAGACCCCCAGTAGCCATTTGTTATCTGTAAAAGACCCCAATATGTCTTCGGCTGAATATAATGTTGTCCTTATAGAAAACCTCTTGAGATCTTCTGATTTCCCTAGAAGACCCCAATAGGTATTTTGGTTTCTTTCAAAAGACCAGTAGTGGGATTCTCTAACGCATTTTTTGGTTACCGACAAAATTCGGCAAATTTAAAACTCAAAATTATGAATGAAAAGTACCAATAATACTTGATAACTGTTGTTTATTTTTTCGCTAACTTACCGACAAATTTCGTTAATTACCTAAATTTTAAGCATTTTAATTTTACCGATTTTTGTGGGTAACCAAAAAATGCGTTAGAGAATCCCACTACAGCTGTGGTCTTCTATTGTTTATGAAAGACTTTAAGAGGTCTTTTGTTTTCTCTCCAATAAGTTTTCTACTTTTAATATAAGACCTTAATAGGGGTTCTATTGTCTCTAGGAGTCCTCAGGTAGTAGTTTGTTGTCTTCAGAATGTCTCAAAAGGTTTTTTGTGTTCCATAGAGGACCTCAATAGATCTTCTGTTGTCTATAGCAAATCTCTGTTGTCCACAAAAGGCCTCAAGATGTCTTTTGTTGCCCATAGAAGACGTCGAGACCATTGATAGACTTTCCAGTGCCATAGAAAAGCTCTAAGCAGAAAGTTAAAGCTGTGGGAAAATGAAAACAGTTATTGATAGCCACATACAAGGCCATCGATCGCCCTGTCATTCATCCCATTTCAACTTCTTGAATAGCGTACATGTACAGACGGTATTCGATGTCTTAAATTGTTAAAGATACAGCAAAGTCTCTTAGCAACATCCTCCACGAATTTCGAATAGTACAAGCTCTTTCCATTTTCATCTCGTAAAGCGAAATATTACTCCCGGTACTCTAAGGAAAGAATTCTGTCAATGTCATTTTACTTGGATAGTCACGAGACTTCCCTCATATCAATGAGTTGACCCCGATTCACGTTAGCTCAAAAATATGGGAGCTATTTTCCTTAAACACCACTTCTACGGAAGAAAGTACCGGTCGCATTTATTGTCATCTTCGGATAAAAATTGGGTAAGATCATTTTTTGGGCCAAAGGACGACCCATATTTATTCTGAAAGGAATTGGTTCAGCTTTGGATATAGCTCCCGTATGATTTCATGAATTTGATAACCAAACTCGAAAATTCTGTCCAATTTTGATGATATTAGCAAAATAAGACAAAATTCGGGCTAGGAATAAGTTTGTCAAATAAACATAGTTTCATCCGATATTATATGTTTTACATATTTATTTAGCGTAGTGTAGGGTAACATATAGTTGGCCCCGCCCGAATTTGATCCTTTCCTATTTTAATTATTTTCTTCTTAATTTTATATTTAGTTTATGTCCATGTTGGCCATTCTCCCGATCGCAAAGTGTATTTGTCGATATTTGCCAAGGTACCCACAGGATCAAGGACCTTCAATTTAAAAATAACACAGGTATTATTCCTTCAAAACAAAATGTAAATAACAAATTGCTTCTGGAATCTTTCCTTTACAGTTAGAAGACAATTTGGCGCCCGATGGCTGCTTGCAATACTACACCGATATGGAGGGTATAGTTAAGTCCTTTAACTATGACATCGAGGGCACGGTGGTGGACAATAAATTGGCCACATATTTGGTAAGTCAAAATAATGTTTCGTTAAAAGTTTCCAAAACTATTTTCCCATATATTCTTACAGAATAATATGAATTATGTCATTTGCTTGGAACGTGACAAAAACACCTGCAGCGTGAATTATGTTATGGAACAAATTGGCAGCAGTTCTGAACAATTGGATTTTCAAATAATTAACAAAAATGAAGGTATCATCAGAATGAAATTTCTCACGATAAGATAAGCTTACAAAAGTTTTCTTTTTTATTTTTAATTTTTGTTGCAGATGAAAATGATTTAGTGCCCGATGGCCAAGCTGGTGCTGGCATTTTCAATTGTCCCGATGATTTTTTGGCCATCAATCAGGTGCGCCTGTGCGGTGAACGTTTTAACGATGGCTCCACAAATGAAGATTTCACCGTAAATGCACCAGTTCGAGATGTCTCAGCGGGACCAATTATTTTGCCCTTTCGCAGCAATGACGAATATGTGGGACGTGGTTTTCGCTTGTCATACCGCCAGGAATCATGTGTATAAAATGCAAAACCGTTACTTTAAGGCACTATGCAACATCAAAAATAACAGCAACATCGACTCTCTTTTGAGATATCAAAAAACAAGAAAAAAAATTGTTGCAAATTTGCATTAAATTTGTTTATGGTCATTGTTTGGTGTTTGATTTTTGGTTTGGTTTCTTCTCCTTTTCTTTGTTTTTGTTTTGGAACTATTGTGGAGGTTCTCCTCACTTGTTCCAGTTACGCCAAATTTAACATTTCATTAGTACCCTGGGAATAACAGCATATGTATAGAGCATTGGCTATGGCTGAAACTAATGCAACATGCATTTCATTTGCTCCATAGACCCTCTGTAAGTAAGTCTTCCAAAAACATTTCATTTTTGTGGCTGTCTGTCTGTTGCTTTGATTCCCATGTAAATACCTTTTTGTGAATTCACATTTGAGGGTTGGATAATAGGGAAAACGAAGAAGACGAAGATAAAGTTAGGCAAATGCATGACCGAATCCACAACACAGACTGTTGATATTATTCCTACTTTGTCGCCTATTGATGTCGTCGTTGCTTTGATTTCCATCATCATCATCACCACCTCCGCCGCAGTCATCAGACGAACCACATCCATATCATAGTCATCATCAACGGTTTGCTTTGAAAATACGACCATAACAAAGCGCCACCCACATGTCATGGTAATGTCGCCTGCAAAGACTACATCGATAATGTTGTCTTTGGTGGTGTGTTCTTCTACTCCTTTTTGCAGTGTTACGGTTTTCCAAGAGGAGCCGAAACCCGAAAAAGGAATGAAATGTGCCGTTCACAAATGGTACCAACGTCGTCACCACCCAATTTTTGTGGTTTTTCTGAATTTTGGTTAATTTTAAATTCGTTGTATTCGGCAACTTAATTTCCTGCAGTACCGTTAGACAGTGGAGCGGAATGGAAAAGCAATGCAATGTTCTTTCCTAAAAAAAAAATATTAAAAAACAAAGTATTCCCATAAACCTTTGCAAAGGTTCCTTGAGAGACTTCACTCGTATTAATAAGTGTATTCCGATCCTGTTAAATACAATTCATCTCATTTTTTTGTTCTAAAAATCTTTAAAAAAATGCACGTTTATGAATCTCTTTGGTTTATTGACGTCTTTGGTTTGTTCTAAAAATTTCTAAAACAATCCACGTTTATTAACATCTTTGGTTTGTTCTAAAAATCTTTAAAAAATCCACTTTTATTGACCTCTTTGGTTTGTCCTAAAAATGTTTAAAAATCCACGTTTATTGGCCTCTTTGGTTTGTTCTAAAAATTTCTAAAACAATCCACGTTTATTAACATCTTTGGTTTGTTCTAAAAATCTTTAAAAAATCCACGTTTACTGACATCTTTGGTTTGTTCTAAAAATCTTTAAAAAATCCAGACCTATTCACCTCTTTGGGTTGTTCTAAAAATCTTTAAAAAATCCTCAAAAAATCCAAATTTATTGACCTCTTTGATTTGTTCTAAAAATCTTTAAAAAATCCGCATTTATTGACCTCTTTGGGTTGTTCTAAAAATCTTTAAAAAATCCACGTTTATTGACCTCTTTGGTTTGTTCCAAAAATCTTTAAAAAAAATCCACGTTTATTGACCTCTTTGGTTTGTTCTAAAAATCTTAAAAAAAACCACGTTTACTGGCCTCTTTGGTTTGTTCTAAAAATCTTTAAAAAATCCACGTTTATTGACCTCTTTGGTTTGTTCTAAAAATCTTGAAACATTTCACGTTTATTGACCTCTTTGGTTTGTTCTAAAAATCTTGAAACATTTCACGTTTATTGACCTCTTTGGTTTGTTCTAAAAATCTTAAAAAACACGTTTATTTACCTCTTTGGTTTGTTCTACAAATATTTAAAAAATCCACGTTTATTAACCTCTTTGATCTGTTCTAAAAATCTTTAAAAAATCCACGTTTATTGACCTCTTTGGTTTCTTCTAAAAATCTTTAAAAAATCTACGTTTACTGACCTCTTTGGTTTGTTCTAAAAGTCTTTAAAAAATCCACGTTTATTGACCTCTTTGTTTTGTTCTAAAAATCTTGAAACATTTCACGTTTATTGACCTCTTTGGTTTGTTCTAAATATCTTTAAAAAATCCACGTTTATTGACCTCTTTGGTTTGTTCTAAACATCTTTAAAAAATCCACGTTTATTGACCTCTTTGGTTTGTTCTAAAAATCTTTAAAAAATCCACGTTTATTGACCTCTTTGGTTTGTTCTAAAAATCTTTAAAAAATCCACGTTTATTGACCTCTTTGGTTTGTTCTAAAAATCTTTAAAAAATCCACGTTTATTGACCTCTTTGGTTTGTTCTAAAAATCTTTAAAAAATCCACGTTTATTGACCTCTTTGGTTTGTTCTAAAAATCTTTAAAAAATCCACGTTTATTGACCTCTTTGGTTTGTTCTAAAAATCTTTAAAAAATCCACGTTTATTGACCTCTTTGGTTTGTTCTAAAAATCTTTAAAAAATCCACGTTTATTGACCTCTTTGGTTTGTTCTAAAAATCTTAAAAAACACGTTTATTTACCTCTTTGGTTTGTTCTACAAATATTTAAAAAATCCACGTTTATTAACCTCTTTGATCTGTTCTAAAAATCTTTAAAAAATCCACGTTTATTGACCTCTTTGGTTTCTTCTAAAAATCTTTAAAAAATCTACGTTTACTGACCTCTTTGGTTTGTTCTAAAAGTCTTTAAAAAATCCACGTTTATTGACCTCTTTGTTTTGTTCTAAAAATCTTGAAACATTTCACGTTTATTGACCTCTTTGGTTTGTTCTAAATATCTTTAAAAAATCCACGTTTATTGACCTCTTTGGTTTGTTCTAAACATCTTTAAAAAATCCACGTTTATTGACCTCTTTGGTTTGTTCTAAAAATCTTTAAAAAATCCACGTTTATTGACCTCTTTGGTTTGTTCTAAAAATCTTTAAAAAATCCACGTTTATTGACCTCTTTGGTTTGTTCTAAAAATCTTTAAAAAATCCACGTTTATTGACCTCTTTGGTTTGTTCTAAAAATCTTTAAAAAATCCACGTTTATTGACCTCTTTGGTTTGTTCTAAAAATCTTTAAAAAATCCACGTTTATTGACCTCTTTGGTTTGTTCTAAAAATCTTTAAAAAATCCACGTTTATTGACCTCTTTGGTTTGTTCTAAAAATCTTTAAAAAATCCACGTTTATTGACCTCTTTGGTTTGTTCTAAAAATCTTTAAAAAATCCACGTTTATTGACCTCTTTGGTTTGTTCTAAAAATCTTTAAAAAATCCACGTTTATTGACCTCTTTGGTTTGTTCTAAAAATCTTTAAAAAATCCACGTTTATTGACCTCTTTGGTTTGTTCTAAAAATCTTTAAAAAATCCACGTTTATTGACCTCTTTGGTTTGTTCTAAAAATCTTTAAAAAATCCACGTTTATTGACCTCTTTGGTTTGTTCTAAAAATCCTTAAAAAATTCACGTTTGTTGACATCTTTGGTTTGCTCTAGAAATCTTTAAAAAATCCACGTTTATTGACCTCTTTGGTTTGTTCTAAAAATCTTTAAAAAATCCACGTTTATTGCCCTCTTTGGTTTGCTCTAAAAATCTTAAAAATCCACGTTTATTGACGTCTTTGGTTTATTCTAAAATCTTTAAAAAATCCACGTTTATTTGCCTCTTTGTTTTGTTCTAAAATTTTTTAAAAAAATCCAAGTTTTTGACCACTTTGGTTGCTTCTAAAATCTTTATAAAAAATCCACGTTTTATAGCCTCTTTGGTTGTTCCTAAATCAATTTTACAATTTCTTGTGTTCCGATAGGCATACTAACCACTGCTACGAGTTTTGTCCTTTCACTGTCCCACTGTTCCCTCCCAAAGTTAGATTTAAATACAATCTACAAGAAACAGCAATCCCCACAAATAAATAGGAAACCCGAATGAAGTTCGTAGGTTCAACTCAAAAACAAATGTTGTTTTTGTCTTTTTGCCAATTTTGTTTATTTATTATTCCCATTTCGATTGACAGGTTTGTCGCCCTGTTTTCTTACCGGGGTTGTCTGTCATAGGTTTAATTTTTGAGTTTTGTCAACATTATTGACGCTATGTGATGGAAGTTGTTGTCTCCTTTTGTTGTATCTATGACGAAATTTATTTCATTACACTATTATTTTACCGTACACCTCAATCGGTTTGTTTAGGACCAGTCGATGATTAATATGAGTTCAGATTCTCAGAATTATTCTGAATTCTAAGGATAGGTTGATTATTGTTGATTTGGATTAAAATGTGTAAATAAGTACTGATTAGGATACCTACAAGGTTAGTTTTATTTCGTCACCATAAATGCCCGAAGACGTAACTGACATGAAAATCGATATTCGTTTTTTGACGTAATCTGATACATAAAGCTAAGACACATGCTCTGGCTAAATTTCAAGCTTCTACGTTCAAAAACAACGATGTTATTCAAGAAATGGCATTTCGTAAAATGGGATAATATTGCAGATTTTGTTGTAATGGAGGATCTCAAAACTAAGCACTTCAGAGGTTTTGGTTTCACTACTAATTCCCCTTCGCATATGATCGATAATATCCCATATACTCGCCTTCATAAGATTAATCTATATATATAAAAGAGTAGTGAGGTGAGTGACTGACTGACTGATTGACTGACTGATTCATCAGCGCCCAGACGAAACCGCTGAAGATAGAAAGTTGAAATTTTGGGTGTAGGTTGCTGTTGGTGTGTAGGGGTGAGATAAGGCTGGGTTTTTGGAAATTCGACCTAGAAGTGTACGAAAAGTACTAAAAGGTACTAAATATGGTACCCTTTGTATTAGGCAAACGGTAAGAGCTAGAATTCTGAAATTTGGAATGAGGGTAACTGATGGAGAGCTAGAAAGATGTACCAAAGGGTTTTTGGAATTTCGAACTACAAGGGTACGAAAAGTACTAAATGGTACTAAATTTAGTACAATTTTGATTTGGGTGAACGGATTGAGCTGGAATAATGACATTTAGAACGAGGGTCACTGATGAAGAGTAACAATGAAAGGTTTTTGTAAATTCGAACTATAAGGGTACGAAAAGTACTAAATGGTACTAAATTTAGTACAACTCGGATTTGGGTGAACGGATGGAGCTAGAATCCTAAAATTTGAAATTAGGGTCACTGGTGGAGAGTAACAAAGAAAGGTTTTTGGAAATTCGAACCATAAGTTCACGAAAAGTACTAAATGGTACTAAATTTAGTACAATTCGGATTTGGGTGAACGGATTGAGCTGGAATACAGACATTTGGAATGAGGGTCACTGATGAAGAGTAACAATGAAAGGTTTTTGCAAATTCGAATTACAAGGGTACGAAAAGTACTAAATGGTACTAAATTTAGTACAATTTGGATTTGGGTGAACGGATTGAGCTGGAATACAGACATTTGGAATGAGGGTCACTGATGAAGAGTACCAATGAAAGGTTTTTGTAAATTCGAACTATAAGGGTACGAAAAGTACTAAATGGTACTAAATTTAGTACAATTTGGATTTGGGTGAACGGATATAGCTGGAATCCTGAATTTGGAATGAGGATCTCTGATGAAGAGTAAAAATGAAAGGTTTTTGGAAATTCGAATTACAGGGGTACGAAAAGTACTAAATGGTACTAAATTTAGTACAATTTGGATTTGGGTGCACGGATTGAGCTGGAATGCAGACATTTGGAATGAGGGTCACTGATGAAAAGTAACAATGAAAGGTTTTTGTAAATTCGAACTATAAGGGTACGAAAAGTACTAAATGGTACTAAATTTAGTACAATTTGGATTTGGGTGAACGGATAGAGCTGGAATGCAGACATTTGGAATGAGGGTCACTGATGAAGAGTAACAATGAAAGGTTTTTGTAAATTCGAACTATAAGGGTACGAAAAGTACTAAATTTAGTACAATTTGGATTTGGGTGAACGGGTGACACTAGAATCCTGAAATTTGAAATTAGGGTCACTGGTGTAGAGTAACAAAGAAAGGTTTTTGGAGACTTGAACTATAAGTGCACGGAAAGTTCTAAATGGTACTAAATTTAGTACAATTTGGATTTGGGTGAAAGGATTGAGCTGGAATCCTGAAATTTGTAGTGAGGGACACTGATGGAGAGTAGCAAAGAAAGGTTTTTGTAAATTCGAACCATAAGTGCACGAAAAGTACTAAATGGTACTAAATTTAGTACAATTCGGATTTGGGTGAACGCATAGAGCTGGAATCCTGAAATTTGGAATGAGGATCACTGATGAAGAGTAAAAATGAAAGGTTTTTGAAATTCGAACTATAATATACGAAAAGTACTAAATTTAGTACAATTTTGATTTGGGTGAACGGATTGAGCTGGAATACAGACATTTTGAATGAGGGTCACTGATGAAGAGTAATAATGAAAGGTTTTTGTAAATACGAAAAGTATTAAATGGTACTAAATTTAGTACAATTTGGATTTGGGTGAACGGATGGAGCTGGAATCCTGAAATTTGTAATGAGGGTCGCTGATGGAGAGTAACAAAGAAAGGTTTTTAGAAATTTGAACTATAAGTGCACGAAAGGTACTAAGTGGTACTAAATTTAGTACAATTTGGATTTGGGTGAACGAATAGAGCTGGAATCCTGAAATTTGGAATGAAGGTCACCGATGGAGAGTAAAAAAGAAAGGTTTTTGGAAATACGAATTAAAAGTATACGAAAAATACTAAATGGTACTAAATATAGTACAATTTGGATATTATGGGTTAACGAATAGGGCCGGAATCTTGAAATTTGGAATGGGGGTCACTGATGAAGAGTAAGAAAGATGTACCAAAGGTCGAAAAGTCCTAAATGGTAGTGAGTTTAGTATGATATGGATTTGAAGAGCTGGAATCCGGAATTAAGATTACTTTTGGAATATAGAATTGAGATATGGAGGTAGTACTAAATGGTACGACATTCGCTATAATTTGTATTTGCGTGAACTGATTATTGTTGGAGTGTAGGATTGAGGTAGTTTTGGAAATTCGTACTTATGGAAAAGTGCTAAATGGAACTACGTTGGCTATAATTTGGGTTTAGGTGAACGGATAGAGCTGAGATATGAAAGTACATTTTGGAAAATCGTGTACGAAAAGTGCTAAATGGTACAACATTTGGTACCTTTCGGTAATTGCTATATGGTATAGAATTTTGTACAATTTGTGATTTTGCAAAGGGTAGAACTGGAATTTTGAAATTCGGTATTAGATTAGCAATTGGTGTTTAGAGTGGAGGTAGGGAGGAGGTTTTGAAAATTCGTACTTATTTATACAAAAACTACTAAATAGTCCTCAAATGGGTTTCGGGGGAACTGGTAAAACTGGAAAAGTGAATTGGGGTTAGGATATATGTTGAATATAAGGAAGTAATTTTTGAAACGTTTACCTATGTGTACGAAAAGTTGGGTAACATGTTGGTACCAAAACCATATTAAATAGTTAAGGTACTAAATTTGGTGTTGGGTGTAGGAACAAAGCAGGGATTATATAATTTGGAAAAACGCTATTTGTACAAAAAATACGAAATGGAAAAATATTTGTTATGAAGATCGCTCTAAAATTTGAGACAAAGTTATGAGTTTGAAATATTATACTGAATATTGTTCCATTGATTTAATGTTAACGCCAAGGAGTTTCTAAATAATGTACTGAAATTAAGTAGTCGAACGTGAAGTATCTTTTCAAAAAATGTTTTTTTGTTCTGACCGCTTTGGTATGTAAATTTGAAAACGTGTTAACTAGAAGGTATTGAATTGAAATGCCTTCAAAAATTTTTCCGTTATATACGGTTGGCATACCCGTGCACATTAAGTACAATTTTTTGTAAAGAAGTTTTTTAACCTTTCATGCCACAAATTCCGAATTTCGGTTGCAAAATGTGCAGGAGATCATTCAAAAACTCTAAATCTTCAAAATATCTCTTCTAATAAACGTGGAGTGAAGTGGACATTTTTTAAATTAAACTTTTATATCCTCTGAGTATTCAGGGTCTAAATTTAAAGAAAATTGGACAATATACATTTGTTCTTCTTTAAAAATACACTAAGTCGAGAGGTACCGTTATATGGGGATATACGAAAACGTGGATTTTTATGGCCATTTTGAATGCCGAAAATTTAACGGACCTATTCGGGTTCTGGGCGAAACCTTTAAAGCTAGGACCTTGAATTGTGAATGTGCGTGATTGTTGTTGTGAAGGAGTGAGATAAAGTTTAGTGTTTGGAAATTCGTACTGGAAGGACTTGCTGTGTTAGTGAAGGGGTAAAACCAGGAGTCAAATCGGAAATTTGCAATATGATTCGTAGTTTTGGAAATTCGAAATAAAAAATATGGTAGCTGTGTAGGGATGCGATACGGCAGATTTTTTTTTAATTCTGACTACAATCGAAAAATATTGGTAATAAAAATAGGTCTTAGTACAACAGAATCTCCAGTATTCACCATTCCAGTATTAAATATTGTTTATATATATTTCGTTTCCTTTCCGCATACGAAGTAGCGGGCATTTGCTAGTATTCCATAAAACAGGTTTTAATTTTATACCGTTTTTTGCTTCTCCTGTAAAGTTTAGATTTTGTGGGTTACGTCTTCGGGCATTTATGGTGACGATTTGTGAAATGCTGAAAATCAGGTTTATCAATTCACACAAAGGATGCTTCCCTGAGGATAACTGTTAACATCGACACACCGATATGGGGGGTGTTCTCACCTCTACTCTGGCTTTTGGTAATAAACTAAGGTGGTGGCTTATGCCGATTATATAGTACTGCTGATAAGTGAGAAAATTTTGCCAATCCTTTTCGAAGGTGTTTCGGTATGAATTGCAATGGTCTTGGAGTCAAACCGGAGAAGATGGAACTCGTACTATGTATTCATCAGTTTTGGACGGAGTTGCATTGGAACTCCCTCCGGAAACTAAATACCTTTACACAATTCTCGACCATCATTTGACATGGAAAAGGAATAACGAGGAGCGGGCGAAGAAACGTTTTATATCACTCTACTCCTGCAAGAACTCCATTGGCAGAAGTTGGGGACTAAGACCACAAGTCATTCACTGAGTCTATGTAACCATGGTTTTACTCCTTTAAACCTACGGTGGACTTATCTGGTGGCAGACACTTGGAAATAAGGCATTACTGTCTAAATTATCAAGTGTGCAAAGAGCTGCGTCAATTCTGATCAACAGCGTTCCTCAGACTGTTTTAAACGGTCAACCTTACAGGACCGGTGACAAAATATGTCGATAGTCAGGCGGCCTTTAAAACTCTCAAGACATGGACCATAAACCCCAAACTATCTTTGATTGATATACGTAATATTGTTAAACTTTGTTAGGTTCCAGGTCATAGTAATATAATGGGAAACGAATTAGCAGATGAACTACCTTGAGGTGGATTTAATATCTACCAATTCATGAATATGTTCGGTCATCAATGTGCTACTATATCGGCAAACTTCAAGGTCTACTTTGAGAAGGCACACTGCAGATGGCTTATGAAACCTGGGTACATCCACAGCAATCTGTCTTGTTGTCTCTCATCGCCAAACGACTTCCCTTCTCTCAGTCAACAATCACCGTGGGTCCAACAGCCCAGCAATATCCCGGAAACTTTTTGTTCTTGTTCTTCATCTTTAACTCAATAATTTCAAATTTAACGCAATGACCCAAAGGTTTCCGAGTGAAACAGTCATTATGTTACTAGATGGTTGCGCATCCCTAAACTTAACCTATGCTTCTGTTGTTGGGACATGTAGTCATAGGACGCTCAGATTTCAATCGAGGGCCAACCAAGATAGAGCTTGCAATACGATAGAGCTTTATAATTTGGTATAGAAGTTTATATTGAAAATTGCCTATATTGGTCCACGTTTTGATATAGCCCCCACAGAACAGTACCGCTCGATTTTCGATATTTTCAGTATTTTAGCCTGAAATGTCATATTCGTATTCGTTGGGAGTGCGGGACTTTGCCCCAGAAATTGTTGAAGATTTGGTATTTAGTCCTCTTTGGGGTTACAACATTTTCTCCCAGAAATTTGTCAATACAGGTCCACGTTTTGATATAGCCTCCATAGAATGGTACCACCAAGATTATCAAGGTTTTAGCCTCATTATCACATCGAAATGGCTGAAATTTCATATTTAGTCTTTCCCTCGGAAAATTGTCAGTATATGTTCAGGATATATGTTCAGCCCGCATAGAACGGCACTTTCCGATTTTAAATATTTTGATTATATCGATCCACTCCTTCGGGTACCTCCCACACAAAATTTCGAAAAACGCAGTTTAGGACCTCATCTCGCATCGTTTTGAGCTTTCTTGGAACAGGTTGCGCTCAAGGCCCTTATAAAGATGGTACAAGTTTTTTGATTGACAAGTCCACACTTCTTGAAAAACTGAAAAAAAGCAAAAGCTGTAAAAACCTCCTACGTCAATCATGTGTAGTGGCTGTTGCGCATGACAACTCTCGAACCGAATACTGCATTGATCCACATTTTGGATATAGTAATATTTCTTTGAATATTATATGAAATTCGAAGGTGATGCTTAAAGCTCCACACCTTCCGGCACCTCCACCACAAAAGTTAAAAAATATTCGCTAAAATGGTACGCACGATATTTCATAAACAGATTTCGAAATATTTTGTCCAAACTTAGTTTATGTTCAGTTTATGTCCGCTCCTTGGGGTACCACCCGCACAAATATTTAACATTGCTATAGTTCTGTTAAGTGTCTGTTCGGGAATGCGTTGGTAATGTTTACTGAAGGTACTCCTAGTGACCCTGCTTACAGTGATATTATGTTTTTCGTGAGCAAGCCCATGTTTCTTGATATAATGGTCCAAAAGCTCTAAGTTATATGGTGACCAACTGAAATGAATGGTGGGTGCAATATCTATAGAGAGGAATGGTTCCCACAATAAGACTCACTTCCAAAATGAACTATGTCGGTCCATTGCTTTAGGATCCCCGCAAAACTCTTGAGCTTATATTTTTGTCGGCAAGTTCATACGCCCAAAATTTTGATAACCCCATAAATACATAAAAAAGTGTATCAATTCTCACAGACTGAAGGCATATCTCTGTCGACAAAGCCGACTGATACATTTTTACTTGTTTTTCTTTTCTTTTGTTTTTCATAGCAGTGAATTTTTTACTAAAGTAGACGACCATCTCTAAACGACCGTTAATGGCGGAGGTACATATTGCCACTTTGACAAACACATAAACGCATCCGCATCCACCGCATGTCAACAATGGTGAGATGAAATGGATGTATGGAATGGATGCATTTTCGTGGGCAGCATCTAACACCACAAGTTGTTGTTTAACGACCCGGAAATGCATCATTCCTGCAATTCAACTGCAACGGTCTCCGCAATAAGGTCAACGAAATTGTAGATTTTATGAGTCGGAAAAACATCATGGTCGCCGCGATCCAAGAAACAAAGCTCACCGCCACCTGTAGATTACGTTGTGATGGTTACAACGTTTTGCGAAGGATCGCACAAGAAGCGGAAGAGGAGGACTTGCCTTCCTGATACACCAGTCTGTCCAGTACAGACCTACGAGTATCTCGCTTGAGCTTGTCTCTAGTGACCCATACATGGCATGTATGGTTGTAGCAGTAAAGTGTGGTACTACCGAGGTAGAGCTGCTTAATGGGTACATACCGCCGATGAATAGCTATGCCCGACGTTATATGTCCGATATTAGTTCGCTTTTAGAGGGCAATAACCGTCTGGTGCTAGGGGACTTCAATGCTAATCACGAGCTTTGGCATTCCGTCCTAGGTAATGACCAGAGGGGTACAGCGCTGGCTGAGCAAATTGATAGCTCCACGTTTTGCACGGTGAATAAAGACGCCCCTACAAGAATTAGAGGAGACTTACACAGCTCGCCAGATATCAACATTGTGTCACCAGGTCCGATAAATGACGTATCCTGGCAAACCGTCATTTCCCTCAGCTCAGACCACTTCCCTATCATCGGGTGCGTAAACAGACCACCCGATTTCATAACCTCTGAACGCCGTACTTTCCTGAACCATGGGAAAGCTTATTGGCAAGGGTTCAGAGAATTTACCAACCACCGCTTCAGAGAATTGCCCACTCCCTCAGATCCGGGCCATCATCACTGCAGCAGCCACTCGATACATACCTGCTGGTCGAATACCCGAAATAAGACCAAATTTCCCAGCAGAGGCGACGGAACTAGCAAATGAGCGTAATGAGTTTCGTCGTACGAACCCTGAAGACTCAAGAGTTAGAGAGCTTACTCTGGAAGTCAACAGGTTAGTAGGCGAACATATGCGGAAAAAGTGGCTGGACCACCTGAAGCAACGCAACATTGGTGCAGGATTAAGTAAATTGTGGGCAACGGTTCAATCACTCTCGAATCGGGAAAAGATGGATAACAGAACAGTAGTTACTTTCAACGGCGTGACAGTAACTGACCCAAAGAGTTGCGTGTGTTATTTTAACTGGCAATTCATAGAGCACCCCGAGAGTGATAGGGCGAAGAGAAGTGTGCTACGCCGTATAAGAAGAGTCCTTCCAGCCGAGAAGATACCTCACCGAATATCGATGGTAATGCTTAAGCAACTGGATGAACCTGGGTATTTAACAAGTGTCCTCAACCTATCGTTAGCCAACCATATCATACAGGGTGGTCCCGTTACTGAAGCCTGGCAAGGATCCCAGCAGAGTTGAATCGTACAGGCCGATTTCGCTTCTGTCGCTAGTAGCTAAGATCCTAGAGGCACTACTCATCGTCGGGAGGATGAGAAGGTGTTTTCCAGTTGCCCAACATCAACATGGATTTTGGAAAATGCCTGGTACTACAACAGTATTAGACGCCATATCCACACATATCAGTAGAGGACTGAACCAGAAAAGGCCATGCGACCGAACAGTCATGGTGGCCCTTGAGCTGTCGAAGGATTTCGAACCGTCAACCATGCCAAGCTGTTCGAGAATATAGAGAAGACTACTCTCAAGCCATGAAACGTTGGGTAATCAACCATATGTGTAGACCCCAGTCGTTTGTGGAATTCAGAAACAAGAAATCCAAACCCCGTAGAGTGAAACAGGGAGTTCCCCAAGGAGGGGTGATATCTCCGGAACAGTTTAACCTCTACCTTTCTGAAATTCCACACCCTCCAGACGGCAAAGAGATCGTGATGTATACGGAAGATTGTACGATAGGTGAAAGGTTAAATGTCTACATAGCGGACCTAGTGCAGTTCTTCCATCTGAGGAATATGAAAATATCTGCCGCTAAATTCCCACACTGTTAACCACATGGACGGCTGAAATGAGGCTCCCACTGAATATATTGGTCGATGGGGCACTGATTCCGACCACTAACTACCCCAAAATACTGGGTGTAACGTTCGATAGCATGTTTAAGTCGTCCGCGCATGCCACAGCTATTTGCGATAAGATCTGAAGTAGGAACAAGGTGCTCAAGTCGCTAGCTGGCAGCACTTGGGGAGTTGACAAAGAAACCTTGTTGACCAACTACAATGCAATAGGCCGGTCTGCGGTAAGCTATGCGGCGCCAGCGTGTTCTGCAAAGGTTAGCACTAAGCAGTGGAAGAAGATTCAAACCTGCCAGAATGCTGCTTCCTCATGAAACTAGTGGACCATCTTCATAAGTAGACGAAGATTTTACCGGTGTGTCAACACAATAAGATGTTGTCGATGCAGTACCTGCTTGGGTGTTATCGCAGTGAGCATCCCTGTCACGATTTAAGGGATAGGCTTCCTCCACCCAGGCACGTCAGGAGAGACCTTCATGATCTAGAGAGAGAGGTCCCAGGCGATTGGATAGCATTCACACTGATATGGTTGCGCAGGCAGTACAAAGATATAGTGTGAATGCCGTACTTGGAGACCACCCCATCCATCGCAGCAGAAGAACGCCAGCTGCCAAGGCAAACACGGGTGGTTTTAGCCCAGTTAAGATCCGGACGATGCAGCCGCCTCAATTCGAATTGGGCCCGAATTGACGCCACGATACCCAACACATGCCCAGCGTGTGGATTGGGACCACACGATACACTGCATTTGTTTAGCTGCCCAACTAACCCTGGGGATGGATGATACCAAGCAACGGTCCTGACCGGTTTTAACATGGCAAAGCCCAGGATTTATCTTGGTCCCTCTTTCATCTCAAGCGGACACTGACCTCCCCCTGGTGTCACCTGGGGAACTGCCTTTAACACCCGTTAAAGGTAGTGAGCTAACATGTGCCATAAGAACGTTAAAAACTTGGGTTTGGGCGTCGGGCTAGTAACCCTCCCCTAGAAAATACAGCATACTATGAAAAAACGAAAGAAAAGAAAAACAACCCCCTCTAAAGTTGACGAACCCCGCAAACGTTTTAAGGACCATGATCTGCGAATCTGCACCTGGAATGTTTGCACTCTCTATAGAGAAGGTGCAGTCTTCGCATTGGCAGACGTACTTGAAAAGTACAAGGCCGATATTACTGCCATACAGGAAATAAGATGAATTGGGAAAGGCGTCACAACAACACCTAAAGGTGACGCACTGTATTATAGCTGCCATGACGTAAAGCATGAGTTTGGTTGCGGATTTGTAGTTAGTCGAAGACTAAAACATCTGGTATCCAGCTTCACTCCAGTGAATGAACGACTTGCTGCAATTCGAATAAAAGCTAAATTCTTCAACATCAGCTTTATTTGCGCTCATGCTCCCACTGAAGAAAAGGACGAACAGACCAAAGATATATTTTACGAGCGCTTAGAAGAAACATATGACCGTTGCCCTGCCCATGACATTAAAATCATTCTAGGCGATTTTAATGCCAAAATTGGAAAGGAGAATATCTTTGGCCCAACAGTCGGGAAATTCAGCCTCCACAGTGAAACATCTGACAATGGTATGAGGCTGATAGACTTTGCAGCTGCAAAAAACATGGTAGTTAGCAGCACCGGATTTAATCATCTCGATATTCATAAGGGCACCTGGCTGTCTCCAGATCGGAAAACAAGAAATCAAATTGATCATGTTGTGATAGATGGAAGACATTCATCGAGCGTGCTGGATGTACGATCGTTCCGAGGCGCAAACATTGATTCGGACCACTACCTTGTTGCAGCAAAGGTACGCACCCGCTTAAACATAGCAAACAAAGTACGAACAGACACAACACGAAAGTTAGACATCGGTAAGCTGCAATCACAACAGATAGCCACAGCATATTCCACTCAACTAGCCCAATTGCTTAATCAAAGCACTCCTCATCCCGATAACATATCAGCGCAATGGTAAAGCATTGCCCACTCCATGCAAACAGCCGCAAAATCCATACTTGGATACCAGAGACCTCCACCAAGGAAACCATGGTATGATCAGGAGTGTCGTGCTACCATCGAAAAGAAAAATGCGGCATATAGGGTTACTTTACAATCCGTAGCAACGCGTAGCGCACGAGAGAGATACAGGAAAAAGAGAGAGATGGAAAAGCGGGAGTGTGAAAAACTCGAGATGTACAGGAGCCAGAATGAAGTCCGAAAATTCTACCAAAGAGTCAAGCATCAAACTGATGGCTTTGGTACAGGTACATCCTCCTGTAGAGACCAGCAAGGTAATTTGGTAACTGATACAGATAGTGTACTCAGGATATGGAAAGAACATTTTTCAAAACTGTTGGTATCCAATAGCAGCGAAGACGACGAAGATACCACAGTCCCAATCCCAGAAGATGGTATTGAATATATACCGCCCAGCCAAGATGAGGTAAAGACAGCAATAAATCGGCTGAAGAATAATAAGGCAGCAGGAGCCGATGGCTTACCAGCCGAGCTGTTCAAAACCGGAGGCGACACGCTGATAAGGTGTATTCATCAGCTAGTTAGCACCATCTGGCAGGAAGAACGAGTACCCGACGATTGGAACCTGAGTATCCTGTGCCCCGTCCACAAGAAGGGAGATAAGACTGTATGCTCTAACTATAGGGGCATAAGTCTACTCCCTATTGCCTACAAGATCGTGTCAGGGATATTGTGCGAACGACTAAAGCCAATGGTCAACGAGATAATTGGACCATACCAATGCGGCTTTAGACCTGGCAAGTCCACCATTGACCAGATATTTACCCTGTGGCAAATCCTGGAGAAGACCCAAGAGATGCAGATCGAAACCTACCACCTTTTTGTCGATTATAAAGCAGCCCTCGACAGCCCGCTGCGTTTAAAGGTATTCCAAGCCATGTCTGAATTTGGTATCCCGCAAAGCTCATCCGGCTTAGCAAAATGACTTTAACTGACACGAGGTCCTCAGTTAAAATAGGAAAGAACCTCTCCGAAGAGTTTGGTACCAAAAGAGGTTTCAGACAAGGAGACAGCCTTTCGTGTGATCTCTTTAACATCCTGCTGGAAAAGGTTATACGAGAGGCAAACGTCAAATGAAGTGGCACAATCTACACCAATAGTCACATGTTACTTGCTTATGCTGATGATATAGACATCATAGGCCGATCAGTAAAAGAAGTAACTGATACCTTTATGAAGGTCGAAGGAGAATCTGCTAAAGTGGGTCTGGCGGTAAACGGTGAAAAGACCAAGTTGATGGTGTCGACGCGCAATGCGTCCATTGAGCTCGGACCGACTGTGGAAGTTGGTTCCTATAATATTGAGGCAGTAAAAGACTTCGTCTACCTCGGCACCTCTGTAAACACAACAAACGACATCAGTTGTGAAATAAAAAGAAGAATTGTATTAGCCAATAGATGCTACTTTGGTTTAAGTAAGCAGTTTAAAAGCAAAGCCACATCTCGTCAAACAAAAATAACGCTCTACAAAACACTGATACTACCCGTGCTGATGTATAGCTCCGAAGCCTGGGTACTTGCGCAAGCAGACATGGCAGTGCTTGGTGTGTTTGAGAGAAAAATTCTTCGAAAGATCTACGGACCAATCTGCGTTGACGGTGAATATCGATGTCGCATGAACCACGAGCTGTATCTGCTGTACACCGACATAAATATAGTTAAACGTATCGAGATGCAGCGATTGCGCTGGCTAGGCCATATCATAAGAATGAGCGATGATGAACCCGCTAAAAAGGCGTATAAATACGGACCGCTTGGCGGTACACGCAGAATTGACAGGCCAAGGAATAGATGGCGCAAACAAGTGGATGATGAGATGAAAAGGCGCGGTATTCCAGAAAGCGAAGCAACAAATAGAGAGAATTGGAGATCTTTTCTTAGTTCGGCCTATAGAACAAATGTTCTGAAATGGGCCAGCTAAGTAAGTAATTAAGTAAGTAGGATACAGAGCAACCTGATAAGTGAAATAATACACGAACGAACACATTTGCGTGGCTAAAACAACAGCAACAACAACATTGACAAAAACTATTGTTGTAGAGACAATATTACATATTCATCAAATATTTTCCCATCAAGCATATTTTTTCGCCAACTGTAGGCCTGGACATTGACATCTATAAAGAAGCCTCCACTAGAATGACATATGAAAGCCAAGATTGCGATAATGAGACGGGAAAAGAAAAGCTACAGATCGCCGAGTTTTACAATTTATTATGTAAGGTATAGTTATGCTGACTAAACTGACAGGACTTTCAAATATTGCTTACGCACTTGAAACCAGCAGATTAACGTGGGCCCTATGAAGATATGGTACATTCGTAACTTTTACCTTAGGAAATATGAACTTCCCCCTAAACTTTTCCTAATACAATTATGACGTCCTAATACACAAGGACTAAACGCGATACAATTTGTCTTAATGATCCGAAGGTTAACTACACCATTTATTATACATATATCGTGAAAAATCGTGAAAAGATAAGATCCAAACTCCCTTCTGATTTTCTCCTATCTAAATGATTCGCACTGTAGAATTGTGTAGTTATGAATTATAATTTGTAATAAAGATTTACATGAATCACCAGCCTTTTCATTACTCTTTTGGGGTTTTGTTCATCACAACTGTTTTTTCCATTTAATTTGCATATCAATTTCATTGAGATATTATTTTTGTTTATTGTCGTTGTTTATTATGTTTTCCTTTTGTGGTTGCAATGCTTGGGTGTTTCTTTTCATATTTCAGCGATTTTCACAGAGACTTTTATGACAAATGTTTAATGACATGTATTTAAATACATTTTATCTAATTTGGCAATCGGGAGACCTTTGCCATTCAAGAAAAAGTAATTAAAGGGATTGTAGTAATTTGAAAATAGGTGACTGAACGATGAACGAGACCACCATGGTAGTAAAGGGGATTTATACATACGATAAGAAGAATATAAAATCATTCTCAAGGCAAATCTCCAGACTCCTAATAGGTACAATAAGACTTTATTTATATCTCTTTTGTTCATAGATTTCCATAAAGTCTTCTCAAGGAAGACCGCAACATCTTCTTATACATAGATGGTAACAAGGCCTCTTAAGAAAGACCACAAGGGCTTCTTATTCAAGACCACAACATTTTCTTTCAAACGAGTTTATTTTTCTATTTCAAATAGTACTTCTAAATATCTTTCCAAACATGTTCAAGAAAATCTTTCAAAAACTTCTTCTTTTAATATCCACATTTATTTTCTACCTGCATCTGATGTGTATCTATTCAATAAAGTGGAATTGCTAAAAGAAAACTCCTCAATACCCATAGAGGAACAACAAATTACGCATTTCTTCATAACATTGTCGTCGCGCACGTCGACTTTATTGCCGTTCAATGGCAGTCAGCGAACGGCATCATTATACATACATACGACCATGTTTTATTGAGAAGTTGGTGAGTTAAGCACACTACCGTTATTAGGTTATAAGCCATCAATTATTTACGATGCTATTCAAAAAGCCGTAACATTAGTAACCAAAAACCAAATGAAACGAACCAACTTCGACTGTTGCAAACAACAAACGTGTAGAACTAGCAAGGAAGCCTGGCCAAAAACACAATGATTTTTAGGCAGAGGTAACAAATTTTAAAAATTCTTGTCTACAGCTGTCAATGCAGCAGATACAAAAGGAATAGTTTGACGACATGTATGTATGTATGAATGTATGTCGTCGAAAAAAAGAAAACTGACGATTCGATTTAAAAAAAAGTTATGAAAGTATCTAAAAAAACTTAAAAAATTATATATGCCATTTTAGGGATCCACGATGAGTTTATATATTAGAAAGAGATGACATAGAGAGAGATCGGCTATATGAAGCTAGTAGTTCAATTAGTTTTATGCTCGTAATAAAATCTCAACCAGATGTAGTGCTTCATAACTACACAGAGAAAGAAATGTGCACATGTAAATATGTTAGGTAAAAAAATGCCTAAAAATGTCTTCGATCTGGCGGCACCTTTATATCAAAGTGTGGAATTAGGCTGACAATTTTTGGTGGAAAAGTTTCGTGACCAAATGTCACATTACAGATAGTTCAACCAACAAGTGTTGCTAAACTCTTCTTCGGTTATATGGATGATATGGTTCAATAAAAAACATGGACCTATGTTGTTAATTTTTAATAGAGAAGTTTTTTTACCAAAACATTGACCTATGTTGAAAATTTTTGATGGAGAAGTTTTGTGACCACTAAGAACCTCAAATGACAAGCTGCAGGTAGTACTGTCAACAAATTTAGCTAAAATCTTCAAAAAACCGAAAATGGGGAGGTACCGTTATATTTTGGCTATACCAAAACTTGGATCAATGTTGATAATTTTTAGTAAAGAAGTTTTGTGACCACGACCACAAGCTGTTGAAATATCTGGCGAAAATGAAGAAAGATGTTCTACTGGACGAGAGGTTCGAAATCACCGCCGAGCCACCTAACACCGACAGTATGACCTTATCATCTCGTGCATTAAGGAGAAGACGATTAAGATGACATTAAAGGTCGGTTCTATGTACTGGATTGACGCGGAGGAATCTTCCACCATGGGGGCAACACATCAACAATTATATGTTTGTGTTCGTGTATCGGAGAGGATCCGGGAATGCTTATTCAGAGCTCTTTTGGTCCGTGGTGGGATAGAGAAGAACTTTGGGCCATAAATCTATTCCTTTTGCCAGATCCGCATCCACAACCTGTCAACATGGGTGTGATATCTGTAGTTCACAATGTTACGATGGTTATATGGAATGAATGGGGTACTGCGGAGGAAGAGTTGCTTAACGTGTAAATGTCGCCGATAAATAATTATGTCCTGCGTTATATGCCTGATATTAGTTTGCTTTTGGAGGGCAATGACCATCTGGTGCTAGGGAACTTCACTGCTCATGATGAGCTTTGGCATTCCGTCCTCGACAATTACCAGATCAACTATATGTATAAAGGAGACCACAAGAGGTAATCTTTTGTATATAGAAAATTTGAAAAACGTCTTCATCTGTCTATAGAAAGGTATTCTTCTGTCTATAGAACATCTCAAGAGGTCTTCTTCTGTCTAAAAAATACCTTAAGAGGCCTTATTCTGTATATAGAAGGCCTCAAGAGGTATTCTACTGATTATAGAAGAATTCGTGAGGTCTTCTTTTGTTAGTCTGTCCATAAAGCACCCTTCTCTCTATAAAGGCAATCAAGAGGTTTCCTTCTATCTACAGAATGCCTCAAAAGGTACTCTTCTATACATAAAATTCGTCAAGAAAACTTCTGATGTCTATAGAAGACATCAAAAGGTAGTCTTCTACTTACAGAAGAGAACACAGGTCTAAAGACTACTTCCAAATGTTTTCCTTAAACAACAGAAAATGTCCAAATGTTTTCTAGGCCTCCGCACAGTGCGAAATTTGGGAAGTTTAGTGGAACTTTAAGGGATTTTCAAAGTACATGAAATTAATTAACTTTTATTGAATTCGTTGTTTAATAATTTTTGATTCATTAAAAAATGGAGTGGCGCGGACAAATGTTAAGTCAGTATGCCATGATTTATTTTTCTTAATATTTTACAAAACTATTATGATATTTTACACCTTTAAAAATGAAAAACCCTTATTGTTTTCGTGCAATTTTTGTCTATAACCTTTAAAATACCCAATATGAGGGAACCCGGCATGTGGGGGCTATTCCAAAACGCGAACCTATATTGAAAAACCGCAGGTCTATGTGGCCCAATTTGAGCCCCACACTGTCCACTAACAGAAGGAACATTTGTGCAAAATTTTAGGAATCTACACCTTTTCCTTTAAAAGTTATTAGTAAAGTTCCGCTAAAGTGCTCATATTTTGCACTGTGCTCCGGTCTTCACAACAAAGTCACCAATATTGTAGACTTTGTGATGTTACTATTGCCGCCATTCAGGAAACAAATATAATCTGTAGCTTGCAAGGTTGCGTTCACATTTTGGTGGTTACAGCGTTTTATTATTGAACGATAGTGCAAGAACTGAAGGAGGAGAAATTGGGCGTGGTCGGGTCTTAAAGCCACAAATAAGTGCCTAGGGTCGGAGACACAACCACCATTGTCTATCGAATTAATTTTCAAACCCCGCTGCGCCGAAATATATGCAGCCTATTTTGACCAGGATTATCCCTGTACATTCCCTGAAATTTGTAGGAAAATCGGCTTGGAAGTTTCAGAGATATAAGATATTAAAAAAAATGGGCATGTCCGGGTCTTAAGGCCCCAAAATGAGTACATAGGGTCGGAGACACAACGACAATTGCCTCGCAAGTTAAAAAATACGGCATTGTGGAGGTATTTTTTTTTAATTTGGAAGTGGAATTTCGGAATGGGGTGGTTCGGAATAGAGTGGTTCGGAGCTGGGTGGATCGGAGCGGAGTAGTTCGGAGCGAAGTGGTTCTGAGAGTAAAAGTTCCGAGCGGGGTGGTTTGGAAATAGAAGTTCGAAAGAATTAATTCTATCGTTCGTTTCAGCTTTGCTAAAATAGCGTTAAAAAAATCAGGTATAGGGACCTGTTTTCACCACGGGTCCTCCCTGTACATTCCATAAAATTGTCAGGAAAATTGGTTCAGTAGTTTTGGATATATAACATATTTAACAAGTGAGCAACGGCTATAGTCGGGACGGGGCCGACCATGTGATACCCTACACCACTACCCCTGTGCATAAGCTTTCCACTGGTAAACACTTCTTTTAGGGAATATAATCCGACTACCACCGAAAATAATATGCCTCTTTCTCTCATAAGCAACCAAAATTTCGTGACCATCCGATCAAAATTACGACCTGTAGCTTGATTGCAAAAAATGGAAGAATTGGATGCATTACCGACTATTGTGGTATCTCCCTTGTTTGACCACATTCGCTAACCTGCTTTACACCAATGTAAAGGTAATATTTTCTTCTTCCATTGACAGGCTTTGCCGTTGGAATACCCCTACTAGAAGCCGATATATTCACAAAGAATAAAACTTTGAATTTGTCTCCAAATGAGTTTTTCCCCATTCCGACCCCTAAATAGTATCCGACTATCACCAAAATCAATAGGCTTCTTCCTCTGTGGGGCACCCATCTACCCCCAAAATTTCGTCACTATCCGGTCAAATTCGTGACGATCCGATCAAAATTGCGACCTGTAGCGTGATTACAAACAAATCGGAAAATGGGATGCATTACCGACTATTGCGATATCTCTGTTTTTTGAGCAGCTACAACAACCTACTTTACATCGTTGTAAAGTTGATATTTTCTACTTTCCTTGCCAGGTTTTGCTTTTGATATACCTCTTAAAGAAACAGAGTGTTGGCTTTGAAATAAAACGTAGACCTTTTCTCCAAATAAGTTTTTGTCCATTCCGACCCCTGAATATTATCCGACCATCATTAAAATCAGTAGGCTTCTTCCTATGTGGGACCCCCATTAACCCCTAAAATTTCGTGACGTTCCCATCAAAATTGCGACCTGTGGCGTGATTACAAAAAAATCGGAAATGAGTTGCATTATCGACTATTGTCATATCTCTGCTATTTGACCACCTACGACAAATTACTTTACATCGTTGTAAAGGTGATATTTTCTACTTTCCTCGTCAGGTTTTGCTTTAGATATACCTCTTAAAGAAACGGCGATATTGGCTTTGAAATAAAACGTTGACCGTTCTCCAAATAAGTGTTTGCCCATTCCGACCCCTGAATATTAATTGACCATCATCAAAATCAATAGGCTTCTTTCTCTTTGGGACCCCCATTAACCCCCACAATTTCGTGACGATCCGATCAAAATTGCGACCTGTAGCGTGATTAAAAAAAATCGGAAAATGGGATACATTATCAACTATTGCCATATCTCTGCTATTTGATCACCTACGACAACCTACTTTACATCGTTGTAAAGGTGATATTTTCTACTTTCCTTTCCAGGTTTTGCTTTTGATATACCTCTTAAAGAAACAGAGATATTGGCTTTGAAATAAAATATTGACTTTTTTCCAAATAAGTGTTTGCCCATTCCGACCCCTAAATATTATCCGACCATCACCAAAATCAATAGGCTTCTTAATCTGTGAGACCCCCATTAACCCTCAAATTTTCGTGACGTTCCGATCAAAATTGCGACCTGTAGCGTGATTTCCAAAAAATAGAAAAATGGGATGTATTACCGACTATTGCGATATCTCCGTTATTTGGTTACCTACGCAGACCTAGTTTGCATCATTGTAAAGATGGAATCTTCTACTTTCATAGTCAGGCTTTTGGAAAATTTTCAACCAAAGCTGTGATATTCGTCAATATAATGAAAATCGCAAAAATGAAAATTGGGGTTTTATTTGTCATTATTGTGATATCTTCGTTGTTTGATCACCTACGAGCACCTACTTTACATCATTAGAAAGGTGATATTTTCTACTTTCATTATTTTCTACTTTTGGTATACCCCATACAGAAGCTGAGATATTCGCTTTGGAAAAAAACGTTGTCTTTTTATCCACCTAAGTTTTTTGCCCTTTCCGACCATCACCAAAATCAATAGGCTTCTTCCCCTCCAGGACCCCCATCAACATCCAAAATTTCGTGACGATCCGATTAAAATTGCGACCTGTAGCGTGATTACAAGGTTTAGATGGACAGACGGACAGACGGACGGACGGACGGACAGACTGACGGACGGACGAACTGACGGACGGACACACATAGCCAGATCGACTCAGCTCGTCGAGACATTCATTTTGGTATATATAAGTATGGGTCTACGACCATTATTTCGATGCGTTACAAACTTTTTGCCCAAAACCAACTTATAATACCCTCTCCACATAGTGGTGTAGGGTATAAAAAGTGGGTGTGCTAAAATAGATTTTTTTAAAAAAAAGTAGGGTATGAGGGAGGTACCTCTCCCCTCCGAAATTCAACAAAATTTATAGCCTATTTTCACCATGGGTCCTTCTTGTACAGTCTCTGAAATTTTCAGGGAAATCGGTTCAGTAGTTTTGGATATGTAACATATTTAACAAGTAAAAATAACAGTCGGCTATGCCGACAGAGATATACCCTCAGTTTATATGAATTTAAACTTTCTACAGACAGATATTTTCAGAATTTTATAACTCTTTTTGGACATTTGAACCTGCCGACAAAAATGTGGATTAGGATTAAACTTCAAACGTGTTGCGGAGGAGGTACCCTGGGAGAGGACCGATATGGGCCATTTTAGAAGTTAAACCTAATTTGGACAAAATATTAGGAGATATAAAGTTTGTCCGAACTTGATTGCCCCGTTCAAGATATATCGTGCTTACTATTTAAGTGGCATGTTTTAAATATTGGGGGGAAGTACCGGAAGTTGTGGACCGGTTTTGCCCATCTTCTAACTAAAACTAAGTTTGGGCAAATTATGACGAATTAAAAAAATCGGTTAATCAGTTCGAGAGTAATAGTGCTCTGCAGCTACTATACAGTATGCAAAGTTCATATTCGTACACACCTAAAAAATGAATAAAATCGTTATTAATTCCATATTTTATGTGCCAATATGAAATAATTGATAGGAATTACCATAACGAAGAAAGATTTAAGAATAACAAAACAAATTTTTAATTTATTCCGTCATTTAGGTATAGATGGCGCCTGTGTGGGTGGCAAAGTTCGTATTCGTACACCTATAAGCACTATATATTTGGAGTTTTTAAGGATTTTCAAAGCAAAATTCCGCAATTTTTTGTTCTTTTCTTCTTTTGGAATGCCTCTGCTATCAAAATATGTAAAAATAACGGTAATTTTATTAAAAATGTTGCATGAATAAAATGTCGGACGAATATTTTAAATACTTAAGAAAAATTTGCTAGATATGAGTAACTATTGCAATTTATTCTAGAATTTTGGACGAAAATAGCTAATAGCAGTCCTTCTGTAACAATATTCGAGGTCTAATATGAAAATAAATGTTGTCAGCGTTTGGAAATGCAAAGAAACGTAATCCGGGTTTAGGTAAAGTAAACACACTTTTGGTTTTTACTTGGTGAAAATCGCAAGTTTCGTTTTATATTTGACATTAAATGTATTGAAGTTTTAGAATAGGGTTTCGAAAATCATTTTATGTCAAGAGATATCGGAAATTACGATGAATAATAAATTTTTAAGGAAGAAAATTTCCCCGAAAATAATGCCTTTTTTTCAAAAGGTTACCCCACGTTCTTTCCTGGACAATTTACTTCATTCTTTTGACATTTTTGTACTCATTTTGGATCCTCCGGTAAAGAAATATAACTTTCAAGAAGTAAAAACCATTATTTTCGCAATTTTGGCAGCCATAACCCTCGTTCATAGTAAGCGTATAATTTCAGTCGTACGCAGACAGTATGACAACTTCTACAGTTTAATTTTTCTTCATAATTTCTCACAGTTTTCGACATAAAACGATTTTCGAATCCGTATTCTAAAACTTCAATACATTTTATGTCAAATATAATACGGCGTTTATATTATAGACTTTTGCAGGGTTAACCTTCTTTATGAGGATTTATTTGAAATATAGGCAATGGAATTGACATTTAAAACCCAGTCGGTTTGTTAAATCCGGTTATATATAAACGGGGTATAAAACGAAACTTGCGATTTTTGTTACAGAAGGACTGCTATTAGCTATTTTCGTCCAAAATTCTAGAATAAATTGCAATAGTTACTCATATCTAGCAAATTTTTCTTAAGTATTTAAAATATTCGTCCGACATTTTATTCATGCAACATTTTTAATAAAATTACCGTTATTTTTACATATTTTGATAGCAGAGGCATTCCAAAAGAAGAAAAGAACAAAAAATTGCGGAATTTTGCTTTGAAAATCCTTAAAAACTCCAAATATATAGTGCTTATAGGTGTACGAATACGAACTTTGCCACCCACACAGGCGCCATCTATACCTAAATGACGGAATAAATTAAAAATTTGTTTTGTTATTCTTAAATCTTTCTTCGTTATGGTAATTCCTATCAATTATTTCATATTGGCACATAAAATATGGAATTAATAACGATTTTATTCATTTTTTAGGTGTGTACGAATATGAACTTTGCATACTGTATATGGTGGTGTTTTCTCAATAAGTATGGACTTGCCCCTAAAAAAAATTTTACCATCGTAATTGAGGCAGCGAATGCAAGTTGCTTCAACAAAAATCAAAGTGATTCGAGTGCAGGTAAAGTGAACTTATCCAAAATTTTGTGTGGAAGGTACCCGAAGGAGTGGACAAATATAGTCCATACTCGAACTCGATCTATATCTGGTATATATATTAGGATGAGCAAAGTATGGACCAAATCGGTCACTCTCATCAAGAGTTATCACCCGCACAATTTTTCCGAACATTTTTGACCTTTTGTGGGGGAAGTACCTGAAGGAGTGGACCGATATGGCTTATCTTCGAACTTTAACTAAGTTTGGACAAAATATTACGATGACAAAATTTTGAACCAAATCGACATATCCGTTCGAGAGTTATCTTGAGCTCCAACCACTACACACGGGGGGTTTTTTGAAACTTTCAGGTTATTTTCTCAGGAAGTATGGTTTTGCCCCTGATGAAACATGTACCGCCGCATGCGGGAGAGTGAATTTAAGTTGTTACAACAAAAATCAAAGTGATTCGAGAGCAGGTCCTAAACTGAACTTTCCCGAAATTTTGTGTGGGAGGTACCCGAAGGCGTGGACCAATTGAGTCCGTATGGGACCCTCATCTATGTTTGGTAGATTTTTCACGATGTGCAAAGTATGGACCAAATCGTTTACTCCCTTCAAGAGTTATCGTGCGCACAAATTTTCGAAACATTTGCGAACTTTTGTGGGGGAGGTACCGAAAGGAGTGGACCGATATAACCCATCATCGAACTTGAACTAAGTTTGGACAAAATATTGCGAAAGCCAAATTTTGGACCAAATCGGTTCATCCGTTCGAGAGTTATCGTGCGCACCAGCCGGCCAGACAGACGGACGGACATAGCTAAATCGACTCCAAATTGTCTGAAACACATTTCGTCCAAACGTACTTGGGGTCTAAAACCATTATTTCGATGAGGCACATTTTGCCCGTATGAGAGTGTATAAAAAGTGGACGTGCTAAAATATGGTTTTTATAAAAGTAAGGCATGGGGGAGATAACCCGCCCCTCCGAAATTCAAAAAAAAACATATGTATAGCCTATATTCACCACGGGTGTTTCCTGTACATTCCCTGAAATTTTCAAGAAAATCGTTTTAGCCGATTTTTGAGTATATACGGAGTATACAAACATACTAACCCAGCAAAAATCCTCATTACAAACCTCCTTTCCCACCCATTATTTTAACAAGGGCATGTCGCGCGAAATATCTGGTTAATTTGTAACCACTGAAATAAGTAGATACTGAGTAGATTCTGACTACTTATTTCAGTGGTTACAAAATAAGCAGATATTTCGCGCGACATGCCCTTGTTAAAATAATGGGTGGGAAAGGAGGTTTGTAATGAAGATTTTTGCTGGGAACATACACGCATTATCCTTTATATATTAGATTAGTTCGCTTTTAGAACACAATAAAGTTTGACATTAAATTGATAGCTCCACATTTGGCTCGGTGAACGAAGACGCTCCTACGAGGATAGGAGGAGATTGCCACCCAGGGACGTACGCAGGATTTCGGGGGGGCCCAACTTGACCATGAAAATAAAAATGTTATGTATCGTTACGTAAAGCTATTTTAAAGGGTTTTTTGATGATTTTATGCACGAGGGGCACTAAAAACCTTCTGGTCTAGGCAACACGCAGTGTCGCCAAACGTCATTTGACATTTTTTGGGAAAGTTTGTCAGTGTTTAGCCTAAGCATACTCAGGACAGTTTGACATACGACCATGTGTTGTGTTGTTGTGGCTATTAGCATAAGTTTTAAAAATATCGTCACTAATATGGATTCTGGAAATCCGTTTGGTGAAAGAACTTCCATGCAAAAAGTGCGAATATGTCGAATAGATATATGCTGTGTTTGAAGGATATAAACAGTTTGACCCGAACATAACGCCGTTTGTTCTTTAAAGTGCATATATTACACACTAATTTCCGTGCCATTAAAAAAGTTGTGTATTATTGTAAGAAAATAATATTCGTTACTTGCAAAAAAACACCAAAGCTTTACTATTTTACCAGAAGTGATAGAGTCAATGAAAGCCAACTAAGCTATATCCTGAAAAAAATAGGTTGAGTCGAAAAACTCCGTCTGATACATCAATGGTTTCCAACAACCAATCACTTCTGTCGGCACAGCGGAGGCAAAGTTATGAAAATTCATCATTTTTGATTTCTGGAAAACAAGAAAAAGTAGCAGTCGGGTTTGCCTACATATATAGGCATATAGAATACGGACTACATAGCCAATTTTTGTTCTGTAAATTGTTAAGCCAGAAAATTTCCGAATTTTGTCTCCATTTTTGGACGTATAAATTTTCCGACATTACTTCGAAATATTTGGGGTGTACATCTTCTCGATTATTGGCGTTACCCAGCAAAATTTATTTGAAGTTATTCTATGTGAAGTAAAGATTGAATAGCTTTTTTAGAAGCAGTCTACGCAGAGTCATGAAAAATGCAATCCGTTCTTCACATTTTAACAATGTCTGATTTGAATCCATTTCATAAAATTTTCACATTCTAGTAATGTTTACATTTATAATAACTTTTTGCAAATAAAATTCTTCGGAACACAAGAAACAATTTATTTTATGGTATTTTAATTACTCAGCAAAATGTTTGTATCCAAAAAGATAATCATAGGTGCAAGAAATATCAGACTGTATATTTGTTTGTAGCCTAAATTAGTTAAATAATGAGTGCAAGTAACTATGTCTTTTTAAGTGAAAGAAGTCATGATTTTTACAAGGGCATGGTGCAGCTAGGATGCAATCAATTTTAGATGTTTATCACCTATTTTGCATGACTCTATGCAAGAAGCGTTTTAAGATGTTTTTGGGTATTTTTAAGTAATAAAAGCTAACTTTCTAAAATAAAATTATTTGATTTTTATTTGCACTCAGTCGCTTTTTAAAATGATTTATTTGAGACATTCCATTGTTTTATATTCATTATATTTCAATTTCATTAAAACTATCGAACTATTATCAAACAACTGTTTTTTTCAAACAAAAATGTTCAACAAAAACATGGGTTTGTTAGTACATAATTTGAAAGAAATTAGAGAAAGAGGCCATAAATATTAATTAGAAGTTACCACAACACTTTTAATTACTCTTTTACAAATGGCCCTGAGGTTTCAAATCAATGAAAAATCCGCACTTAATAGATTTTAACTTCTCCCATATCCTCAAAATGCATGCTTGCGAATCAATTTTTAAATTAATCGAAAAATCAATACAAAATACATTCCATGAAATGTATATTTATCCACTACAAAGAACTAATGCAAAATGTGTGCTTAAGAAGCAAATTAGAAGGTATCCTCACTGCACCATGCCCTTGTAAAAATCAAGACTTCTTTCACGTAAAAAGATGTAGTCCGAAATCACTTGCACTCATGATTCAACTACTTCTTTGGATACAAACATTTTGCTGGGTATGATCAAAAATGTGAAAGCACAAAAGTTTTGCACTTTTGTACAGACGATACCTGAAAGGATAGACTCATATAGTCCATTTTGGAAGTGGAGCTAATGTTGGAAGTCAAACTAGTTGGTCGGCGTAAGATTTAGAGCTTTTGGACCAATCCTGTTATAACCATTGACTCACCCACGAAAAATACAATATTGCTGTAAACAAGACCTCAAGTGAATCGATCTATATTCGAACCTACTGTAGGTCTCGAAAAAATCGAATTGGACTTTGCTCAAGATTTTAGAGAAATATTTTGAAGTCTGGCAAGGGAAGTGTCCAAAATATTGCGAGATCCAAATTTTGGACAAAATCTGTAGATCTGTTCGAGAGTTATAATGGTTTGGGAAATTGCAGTCATGACATTGTTTTATAAGGAGACAATACAGTCAGTGAATTGCCCAATTTGAATTTCTATATCTCAAAAACAGTTTTCACTGCTAAAACATTTTTTTTAGTTCCATTTGGATAGGGCTTGTGGTTTTCCTGCAAAACGGTCAAAACCTGAAATACCCTAAAAATGTGTTTTTTATTTTTTTTTTTCATCTATGAACCCAGGTGTAAGCTTCAATCGTTTAAAGTTGTTTCAAGCACCGTGATATACAATACAAATAACAGCAGATTTTAATACAATACTAAATAACCAAAGTTTGAGCATTAATTTGGTTTACGGTTGTTTTCAGCTACAAATACTGATAGGAGAAATTCTGATGGGCATGCTATTTATAGCAGATATTATGTGTGTTCGTTTACTCTACATGCCAATACAAAAGACCTTGGTCGTTTACAAGAAGTTACTGGACTTGTACAAATTATTGAGTGAACGAACACACCTATTATCACTTTATGATGCACAACAATCAATTTTTCTCCATTATTTTCTACCACTATTTAGCAATAAGTTAATATAAAATAGGAATACAAAATATTGATTAAGGCAGTAAATCAGTTTTCTAATTGGTTTTCGAGATATACTCCACGAAAACCCTTGATATGTCGTACATATTGTCCAATAGACACTTCATTTTTTGTACTTCTAATCCGCACGACATGGCATAAGGAAGGAATTCAGTTTTACTGGAAGTTTCTCTCAAAGAGCGTACTCAAACAAAAAAATTTAAATATTTCTTCAGACAGCTTGTAGATAAAGTACATTTTCAGTACAGAACCTTCAGAACAATATCAGTTTTCATATGAAATTTCAAAAAAAAAAATTTCTAGAGAAAAAAACGTAATAATTTGTTAAAGTAGCTCAAAAAATTTTGTCGGACCAAACCAATTCGGGGGGGCCCGGGCACCCCGTGCCCCCCCCCCCCCCCCTGCTTACGTCCCTGTTGCCACCACTCACCAGATATCACCATTGTGGCACGAGGTCTGATAAATGACGAATCCTGACAACCAGTCATTCCTCTTGGCTCAGACCACCCTCCTATAATCGTCTTCGTAAACAGACCGCCAAACTTAAGAACCAGTGAACGCCGCACAGTGGTTCAGAATCGTTTTTTCCTGGTCAAAACTCTGCAACTTTTGAATGGATAGAGATATTTTCATAATTCTTTTTTTGTTCGACAGATAACTTAATCAGCTTTAAAACACTCGATTTCGGCGTAGTAGTTGCAGAGGTATTCAAGGTCAACGTTTAAAATTTGTTTTTTTTTTTCATATTTTCCATCATAATATGATTTTTTTTGAGTTTTTCTTAAGCTGCGTTTATACATAATAACAGGACAGTTGAGTACATGTATTGATTGTCAAAACCCCAAAACCTGCCTGTGTGACGTAGGCGTCCAGACAACTGCAAGAACAATTGTAGAATTATGAATGAAAATCGTCGATTTCTTTTTGTTTTCCTTTCACATATTTTATTTTTCTTCATGATCTTTTGTTTTTCAACACATTTCAATTATTATCTCAATTATTTTTACAAAAAATGTCAAAAATATGGTAACACGGCTGTCTTTGAAAAAGTGATGGACAGTTGTGAGACAGCCGACAAATTTGCAAAAATTACGTATTTTCCAAAATTGCGAGAAATGGTCTTCTTTAGGAGCACGCCACGCCCACACCTTCCAATATTATGACCCTAGTTTTTGTTTTCCTTAGTTTCAATATGTTTACTATCGAATCCCATACAGACATTAACAATCAGTAACGACAAACAATTGGGGTTTTGACCAGGAAAATCGATTTCTGAACCACTGTGCGCCGTACTTATCTGAACCATGGGAAAGCTGATTGGCATGGATTCAGAAAATTTACCAATCACTGCGTCAGAAAGCTGTCCATTCCTAAAGAACCTCGAGAACCTGAAATAATTTTCCTGGTCATAACAGCTGGAGCCGCTTGCTACTCGAAATATGTATATGAAGACCAGAAATTAAACCAAATTTCCAACCAGAGGCGACAGCGTTAGCAAATGAGCGTGACTAGATTCATCGTATGAAGGATGATAGAACGGCTTTCAGCGGCGTGACAGATCCGAAGATGCGTGAATCATTTTACCCGGCAATTTAGGCTTTCTTGCTCCGTTTTATTTCTGATAAAAGAATAAAGAAAGCCGAGCCAATTTTCAACAATCTGGTATTCTTTTATCAGAAATGAAGCTGAGCAAGAAAGCCAGCCGCATATTTTCCTAGGCCTTTACTCTTGAATTTAACCTATGGAAGGCTTTCGATATCGTCAACCAGTTCTTCGATCTGAGTAATATGAACATATCCGTCGCTTAATCCACTACCACTCCGTTCACCACCTGGATGACTGAAATGAGGCTCCCCCTGAACATATTGGTCAATGGTGTCCTGATTTCGACCCCTAAATACCACAAGATATTGGGCGTTCGACAGCAAGTTTGAGTAGTCCGTGCAAGCCACAGCCAAAATCAGAAATAGGAACAAGGTCTTCAAGTCGCTGGCCGGTAGCACTGACAAAGAATGATTCTTGACCTATTTGGAAAGCAATAGAACAGTCCGTGGTAAGCTATGCGTTGCCAATGTGGTATGCAAATGTTAGAGCTACGCAGTGGAAGAATATTCAAACCCGCCAGAATGCCCCCCTGCGGACTGAGGAATTGTTGCCAATACCCAGTCCAACATCCACTGGTCCTTCTCGACTCCTAAAATACGATGGCAAATACGTTCAGAGTAAACTCCAGCCTTTCGTACTTAGACAATTGCACTGATTTGCGTAGCGTATTTGATAACAATGGTTTCGTTTTTTTTCTCCCCACTTCAATAACCGAACATCAGGTGCAACTCACCATACCTATGATTAAGTTCCCAAAAATGAATGATTTAACTTTCATTTCCCAAATATTGTTGACATAACAGCGAACCAAACAACCGTTAATGTAAATCACCTACAATGTATGTCCAGGTAAGATTAAAAGGAATCGAAGCTGCTGCTGATGATGATGAAGATTTCCAAAAATTAAACTGTTACTGTCACTGATCTAAGCTAACCAATGAAGTTTTTTTTTTTCTTTTTTCAAACGGGGTTTAAATCCATGTCACTGTTTAACTTAAATTTCGATATCAGTTGCCGAATTTCTTGGCCATTGTCTCCTTTATGTTATTAGGCAAAGACGATGGGCTCGCTTGTGTGTCTCTTTTGTTATTGTTTTTATTGCACTGAAGTTTTACGGGATTTGTAGTTTTTTTCTTGGATTTGTGAAATTGTTTTCGAATTTGTTTGGAGTGGACTTTAGGGTTGTCCGTGCAGATTTAAGTAGTCAATCTGAAGAAATTAGGCGGAGTGATGCAAAATCGTCGCGAAACGGCTACTCCATGGATCCATGGATCCTTTAGAGTTGTATGAAGAATTCTCTTGACCTTACCTATGACCTTGCCTGTTGGTGTCACAACGGATTTCAAATCTAAAGAATCCCTAAATATCCACAGATTCGGCATCACTGCTGTAACCATATGTGATGCGATTGGATTCTTTCTTTTACCGCCATCAAAGACTTTTTATTTTGTATTGATTGTTGTTGGTTGGGCTCTGGCTTTTTTCGGTGGTCGCTGTTCTCCTTCGATTTTGGCCATTGTTAGATTTTTTGTTTTTGTTTCCCTGTAGTTGTTTGCATTGCTGAACATATGTTTTGTAATGATGTTGTTGCTGATGTTGTCGTGGATGTTGGCGATATTATCGTTAATGTTGTTGATGGCAGTTGTTGTTGCTTTCCGACATTTTTTCAAAGTTAAGCTAAGCTAATAGCTTTCTAATGATGTACTTGTTGTTACATTTAATCATTGTTTGTTGTTGCTGTTGTCTTCGTTATTGTTGGCGGTTAGATGTGTTGTTTGTTACATATTGTCCTGTGTTGTGTTTTATGGCTCTAATAATGTCGCAGTTGTTGCTGTTCGGAGGTTGTTCACTGTCAATTTGGCTTGTTAGATTTTAAATAAGTTTTTATGGGGAAATTGACATCTTCCGAAAGGGTTGTTCATTGAGGATTAAAATATTAGAATCAGTGACCAAGAAGATGTCTCTTTACAAGCAACAACAACGCGCGGATTTTTAAACAAGACTTTTTCAAGCAACATGTCACCAACAAGCGTGGATTTTTAAACAAGACTTTTTCAAGCAACATGTCACCAACAAGCGTGGATTTTTAAACAAGACCTTTTCAAGCAACATGTCACAAACAAGCGTGGATTTTTTAACAAGACCTTTTCAAGCAACATGTCACCAACAAGAGTGGATTTTTAAACAAGACTTTTTCAAGCAACATGTCGCCACCAAGCGTGGATTTTTTAACAATAGTTTTTCAAGCAACATGCCACCAACAAGCGTGGATTTTTAAACAAGACTTTTTCAAGCAACATGTCACCAACAAGCGTGGATTTTTAAACAAGACTTTTTCAAGCAACATGTCACAAACAAGCGTGGATTTTTAAACAAGACTTTTTCAAGCAACATGTCGCCAACAAGCGCGGATTTTTAAACAAGACTTTTTCAAGCAACATGTCGCCAACAAGCGCGGATTTTTAAACAAAACTTTTTCAAGCAACATGTCGCCAACAAGCGCGGATTTTTAAACAAGACTTTTTCAAGCAACATGTCGCCACCAAGCGTGGATTTTTTAACAATAGTTTTTCAAGCAACATGTCACCAACAAGCGTGGATTTTTAAACAAGACTTTTTCAAGCAACATGTCACCAACAAGCATTGATTTTAAAACAAGACTTTTTCAAGCAACATGTCACCAACAAGCGTGGATTTTTAAACAAGACTTTTTCAAGCAACATGTCACCAACAAGCGTGGATTTTTAAACAAGACTTTTTCAAGCAACATGTCACCAACAAGCGTGGATTTTTAAACAAGACTTTTTCAAGCAACATGTCACCAACAAGCGTGGATTTTTAAACAAGACCTTTTCAAGCAACATGTCACAAACAAGCGTGGATTTTTTAACAAGACCTTTTCAAGCAACATGTCACCAACAAGAGTGGATTTTTAAACAAGGCTTTTTCAAGCAACATGTCACCAACAAGCGTGGATTTTTAAACAAGACCTTTTCAAGCAACATGTCACAAACAAGCGTGGATTTTTTAACAAGACCTTTTCAAGCAACATGTCGCCACCAAGCGTGGATTTTTTAACAAGAATTTTCCAAACAACATGCCACCAACAAGCGTGGATTTTTAACAAAACTCTTTCAAGCAAAAAGTCCCCAACATGCGTCGATTTTTAAACAACACTTTTTCAAGCAGAATGTTACCAACAAGCGTGGATTTTTAACACTTTTTCAAGCAAAATGTCACTAGCAAGCGTGGACTTTTAAACAAGACCATTTCAAGCAACATGTCACCAACAAGCGTGGATTTTTAAACAATAGTTTTTCAAGCAACATGTCACCAACAAGCGTGGATTTTTAAACAATAGTTTTTCAAGCAACATGTCACCAACAAGCGTGGATTTTCAAACAATAGTTTTTCAAGCAACATGTCACCAACAAGCGTGGATTTTTAAACAATAGTTTTTCAAGCAACATGTCACCAACAAGCGTGGATTTTTAAACAATAGTTTTTCAAGCAACATGTCACCAACAAGCGTGGATTTTTAAACAATAGTTTTTCAAGCAACATGTCACCAACAAGCGTGGATTTTTAAACAATAGTTTTTCAAGCAACATGTCACCAACAAGCGTGGATTTTTAAACAATAGTTTTTCAAGCAACATGTCACCAACAAGCGTGGATTTTTAAACAATAGTTTTTCAAGCAACATGTCACCAACAAGCGTGGATTTTTAAACAATAGTTTTTCAAGCAACATGTCACCAACAAGCGTGGATTTTTAAACAATAGTTTTTCAAGCAACGTGTCACCAACAAGCGTGGATTTTTAAACAATAGTTTTTCAAGCAACATGTCACCAACAAGCGTGGATTTTTAAACAATAGTTTTTCCAGCAACATGTCACCAACAAGCGTGGATTTTTAAACAATAGTTTTTCAAGCAACATGTGTAGCATACAACGGTTTACTTTGTGGCTGATGTTGTTATTCAACTCCTGAAATGGCAGTGGCACGCTATTACACGGCCTTGTAGCTCGTCGGGGGTGGGGTTCCTTACACTGCAGAGTCAATCTTACCACAGCTACACAACAAATACACTTTAGAACAAAGCGTGCTTTACCAGTGTCTCTGAGCTATGAAAACTAAATGATAGATGAACTGATAGTAAACGAAGATAGAGTCAACGGAGTGCAATGTAACAGAAAAGATACATAGAAAGAAATGAAGGCGAAAATTGTAGGAAACAATAAGATTAAATGATATTGAGCCTCTGATGTTATTGAGCTCTTGCCCGCCCATCCATGGTTACAGAATCGAAAGATCCGTGATGAAATTCGAGATTTCGTAACATTTAATAGACCGTAACCCCCAATAATGTTGAGCAAGCTCCTCTACTGGAAGTGAATCAAACTGTAATATTGAGTCTACTCAGAATTCATTTTGGTTTTTATTACAAGTACAAATGGTTCTTAGAAACTGACAATGAGGTGACGCTTATCATATAAGTAGTAAAGACCCATAGGAACTTAGTGAATGCTGAATAATTCATGGTAACATGGAACATTTAATATAAAGATTAATAATAATTACATTATCAGTAACGATGTGGTGTATCCTAACACTATCATGCAAATTCATTTTCGGTAATCCTGCTTATAATAACAATAATAATGTATAAATGTAATGAGGTACCAGAAATAATAAAATTATACTTATTTTTAGCATACAAACTAATGCAGAATTTCAAGTGACGTATTTCCAAAATTCATTTATCGCAAGTTTTTGTTCGCTTTAGCAGATGTTAGCTTTAACCTAAGATATTTGTTTTTAGCAAACGACGAAAGTAACGTAGATACAAAATTTTATAATAGGCATATCTGTATACTCAGGTCAGTGACCTTACTGCAATCATCTGTTCACTTTCTTTTTTATAAACTCACTGATCAAAACAAAATAGAGAAAAAAACTTACTCTGTTTATGGCGTTGCTCCCTCGCTGAAAGCGCTTTCGTTGAGCGGGCTTGCAGTGGTTGATGTCTATGGTGATACGGGATATTGGTGGTAGTGTCACAGATGGAGTGCTAGTAAGGGATGATTCTGGTATCTTTTTATTCCTTTCTTTTATTAAGAGATTCTCCGAAATTGCGTGTTCAGGTGGATCCAGCTATCAGGAAGCTCTTAATTTTTTCTTGGTAACGGTTTTTTCTTATTCACAAACGATCGTCTCTGAATTTGTTAAATAGGGAATGTAAAAGGAAACAATGCCATTAGAATTATTCACAAAGAATATAATAATGACGATCGTTGGTGAACAAAAAAAAACTGTACCACTTCACTGTCGGTATATATGTATGATACTAATCAAATCAATTATGCAATTCCATTTACCACAAAAAAAAAACTGATGCGTATATAGGAAATGGCCACTTGAATCGACACTTTATAATATATTATAAGGAGATTAGTTAAGAGGGTAATTATATTAATTGGGTTTTTTCACGTTTTTCATTAACATTAGCCACAATGAATCGATACCTTCCGCACAACTATTCACAAATTGGACTTCAGCAGTATTAAGACACGGTACCTTAAACGTTATGAGATTTACCGCGGATATCATAATATGGTCGAAAAGTTTGATTTACGATTATTCATACATTTTTAATAAAATAATATAATTTTTTCCCGCTTCAACCACGTTGTACTTCTCCATAAGAGGGACGGACAGACTGAAGTTCTACTGCTGTAACGGAATGACAATTTGATGAAGTACTAAATTGGCTGTACTAAATTGGCACGTAGCAGCCATGTATGGAGTCGCCTGATAGTAGAAACCAGTTTTTGGCACCTTCTTGTGAGAGCGAAAGCTCTTTTTCGCATTTCTACTTCCACGGGTATTGTTTGAATGTAACAACAACACAATTTGCAAATGAATCTAGCCTATTGCAACAAAAAATTAAGTAATTAAGAGATGTATTAAGAACTCCAACAATACGAATTCTGAATAAATGCAGGATTACCTGTATATCAAACAAGGCAACAATGCGGGGTTGTGGAAATGAGGAAACGCATATCTCCAGGTATTATCGTTAGAGAACTTTAATCAAAATTTCCGATAAAACCAATTGAAACGGAAGTTGTATCTTCGCCTGCGTGTAAGGATTTCTCAACAGTAAAATTGAAATTTGACGATTTTTTTTCTTTGAAGTCTTCCAAAAACTATGAATTCATTTGTGTCATGCAAATCGAATTAGAAAGTGATACTTTTGCTCCTTTTGGCTATTGTAGACGAAATGGACGAGAAACGAATTTATTCTTGACTTCGAACCTCTTCATTTCAGCCATTATATGCATGCCTTCCAATGATTGAGTTAAAACTCGACTTATGCACGCAACAAAGAAGAGGCAAGTTGCGATAGGTAAAAGTATCTATCTTGGAACAACTTTCCCACAAGGGGGCGCTAAAAATCCGTTACAAAATATACATATATTTCGAACATGGTGTTGAAGTGAGGAAAAAAATTAAAATTATGAGATACATTGCAAGGGCCATTACACATGTCACCAACAAGCGTGGATTTTTAAACAATAGTTTTTCAAGCAACCTGTCACCAGCAAGCGTGGATTTTTAAACAATAGTTATTCAAGCAACATGTCACCAACAAGCGTGGATTTTTAAACAATAGTTTTTCAAGCAACATGTCACCAACCAGCGTGGATTTTTAAACAATAGTTTTTCAAGCAACATGTCACCAACAAGCGTGGATTTTTAAACAATAGTTTTTCAAGCAACATGTCACCAACAAGCGTGGATTTTTAAACAATAGTTATTCAAGCAACATGTCACCAACAAGCGTGGATTTTTAAACAATAGTTATTCAAGCAACATGTCACCAACAAGCGTGGATTTTTAAACAATAGTTTTTCAAGCAACATGTCACCAACAAGCGTGGATTTTTAAACAATAGTTTTTCAAGCAACATGTCACCAACAAGCGTGGATTTTTAAACAATAGTTTTTCAAGCAACATGTCACCAACAAGCGTGGATTTTTAAACAATAGTTTTTCAAGCAACATGTCACCAACAAGCGTGGATTTTTAAACAATAGTTTTTCAAGCAACATGTCACCAACAAGCGTGGATTTTTAAACAATAGTTTTTCAAGCAACATGTCACCAACAAGCGTGGATTTTTAAACAATAGTTTTTCAAGCAACATGTCACCAACAAGCGTGGATTTTTAAACAATAGTTTTTCAAGCAACATGTCACCAACAAGCGTGGATTTTTAAACAATAGTTTTTCAAGCAACATGTCACCAACAAGCGTGGATTTTTAAACAATAGTTTTTCAAGCAACATGTCACCAACAAGCGTGGATTTCTAAACAATAGTTTTTCAAGCAACATGTCACCAACAAGCGTGGATTTTTAAACAATAGTTTTTCAAGCAACATGTCACCAACAAGCGTGGATTTTTAAACAATAGTTTTTCAAGCAACATGTCACCAACAAGCGTGGATTTTTAAACAATAGTTTTTCAAGCAACATGTCACCAACAAGCGTGGATTTCTAAACTATAGTTTTTCAAGCAACATGTCACCAACAAGCGTGGATTTTTAAACAATAGTTTTTCAAGCAACATGTCACCAACAAGCGTGGATTTTTAAACAATAGTTTTTCAAGCAACATGTCACCAACAAGCGTGGATTTTTAAACAATAGTTTTTCAAGCAACATGTCACCAACAAGCGTGGATTTCTAAACAATAGTTTTTCAAGCAACATGTCACCAACAAGCGTGGATTTTTAAACAATAGTTTTTCAAGCAACATGTCACCAACAAGCGTGGATTTTTAAACAATAGTTTTTCAAGCAACATGTCACCAACAAGCGTGGATTTTTAAACAATAGTTTTTCAAGCAACATGTCACCAACAAGCGTGGATTTTTAAACAATAGTTTTTCAAGCAACATGTCACCAACAAGCGTGGATTTTTCAAGCAACATGTCACCAACAAGCGTGGATTTTTAAACAATAGTTTTTCAAGCAACATGTCACCAACAAGCGTGGATTTTTAAACAATAGTTTTTCAAGCAACATGTCACCAACAAGCGTGGATTTCTAAACAATAGTTTTTCAAGCAACATGTCACCAACAAGCGTGGATTTTTAAACAATAGTTTTTCAAGCAACATGTCACCAACAAGCGTGGATTTTTAAACAATAGTTTTTCAAGCAACATGTCACCAACAAGCGTGGATTTTTAAACAATAGTTTTTCAAGCAACATGTCACCAACAAGCGTGGATTTCTAAACAATAGTTTTTCAAGCAACATGTCACCAACAAGCGTGGATTTTTAAACAATAGTTTTTCAAGCAACATGTCACCAACAAGCGTGGATTTTTAAACAATAGTTTTTCAAGCAACATGTCACCAACAAGCGTGGATTTTTAAACAATAGTTTTTCAAGCAACATGTCACCAACAAGCGTGGATTTCTAAACAATAGTTTTTCAAGCAACAAGTCACCAACAAGCGTGGATTTTTAAACAATAGTTTTTCAAGCAACATGTCACCAACAAGCGTGGATTTTTAAACAATAGTTTTTCAAGCAACATGTCACCAACAAGCGTGGATTTTTAAACAATAGTTTTTCAAGCAACATGTCACCAACAAGCGTGGATTTTTCAAGCAACATGTCACCAACAAGCGTGGATTTTTAAACAATAGTTTTTCAAGCAACATGTCACCAACAAGCGTGCATTTTTCAAGCATATTCATTGTTAGTGACATACAAGCGTGGATTTTTAAACAATAGTTTTTCAAGCAACATGTCACCAACAAGCGTGGATTTTTAAACAATAGTTATTCAAGCAACATGTCACCAACAAGCGTGGATTTTTAAACAATAGTTTTTCAAGCACCATTTCACCAACAAGCGTGGATTTTTCAAGCAACATGTCACCAACAAGCGTGGATTTTTAAACAATAGTTTTTCAAGCACCATGTCACCAACAAGCGTGCATTTTTCAAGCAACATGTCACCAACAAGCGTGGATTTTTAAACAATAGTTTATCAAACAACATGTCACCAACAAGCGTGGATTTTTAAACAATAGTTTTTCAAGCAACATGTCACCAACAAGCGTGGATTTTTAAACAATAGTTTTTCAAACAACATGTCACCAACAAGCGTGGATTTTTAAACAATAGTTTTTCAAGCAACATGTCACCAACAAGCGTGGATTTTTAAACAATAGTTTTTCAAGCAACATGTCACCAACAAGCGTGGATTTTTAAACAATAGTTTTTCAAGCAACATGTCACCAACAAGCGTGGATTTTTAAACAATAGTTTTTCAAGCAACATGTCACCAACAAGCGTGGATTTCTAAACAATAGTTTTTCAAGCAACATGTCACCAACAAGCGTGGATTTTTAAACAATAGTTTTTCAAGCAACATGTCACCAACAAGCGTGGATTTTTAAACAATAGTTTTTCAAGCAACATGTCACCAACAAGCGTGGATTTTTAAACAATAGTTTTTCAAGCAACATGTCACCAACAAGCGTGGATTTCTAAACTATAGTTTTTCAAGCAACATGTCACCAACAAGCGTGGATTTTTAAACAATAGTTTTTCAAGCAACATGTCACCAACAAGCGTGGATTTTTAAACAATAGTTTTTCAAGCAACATGTCACCAACAAGCGTGGATTTTTAAACAATAGTTTTTCAAGCAACATGTCACCAACAAGCGTGGATTTCTAAACAATAGTTTTTCAAGCAACATGTCACCAACAAGCGTGGATTTTTAAACAATAGTTTTTCAAACAACATGTCACCAACAAGCGTGGATTTTTAAACAATAGTTTTTCAAACAACATGTCACCAACAAGCGTGGATTTTTAAACAATAGTTTTTCAAACAACATGTCACCAACAAGCGTGGATTTTTAAACAATAGTTTTTCAAAGAACATGTCACCAACAAGCGTGGATTTTTAAACAATAGTTTTTCAAACAACATGTCACCAACAAGCGTGGATTTTTAAACAATAGTTTTTCAAACAACATGTCACCAACAAGCGTGGATTTTTAAACAATAGTTTTTCAAACAACATGTCACCAACAAGCGTGGATTTTTAAACAATAGTTTTTCAAACAACATGTCACCAACAAGCGTGGATTTTTAAACAATAGTTTTTCAAACAACATGTCACCAACAAGCGTGGATTTTTAAACAATAGTTTTTCAAACAACATGTCACCAACAAGCGTGGATTTTTAAACAATAGTTTTTCAAACAACATGTCACCAACAAGCGTGGATTTTTAAACAATAGTTTTTCAAACAACATGTCACCAACAAGCGTGGATTTTTAAACAATAGTTTTTCAAACAACATGTCACCAACAAGCGTGGATTTTTAAACAATAGTTTTTCAAACAACATGTCACCAACAAGCGTGGATTTTTAAACAATAGTTTTTCAAACAACATGTCACCAACAAGCGTGGATTTTTAAACAATAGTTTTTCAAACAACATGTCACCAACAAGCGTGGATTTTTAAACAATAGTTTTTCAAACAACATGTCACCAACAAGCGTGGATTTTTAAACAATAGTTTTTCAAACAACATGTCACCAACAAGCGTGGATTTTTAAACAAGACTTTTTTAAGCAACAAGCGTGGATTTTTTAACAAGACTTTTTTAAGCAACAAGCGTGGATTTTTAAACAAGACTTTTTTAAGCAACAAGCTTGGATTTTTAAAAAAGACTTTTTTAAGCAACAAGCGTGGATTTTTAAACAAGACTTTTTTAAGCAACAAGCGTGGATTTTTAAACAAGACTTTTTTAAGCAACAAGCGTGGATTTTTAAACAAGACTTTTTTAAGCAACAAGCGTGGATTTTTAAACAAGACTTTTTTAAGCAACAAGCGTGGATTTTTAAACAAGACTTTTTTAAGCAACAAGCGTGGATTTTTAAACAAGACTTTTTTAAGCAACAAGCGTGGATTTTTAAACAAGACTTTTTTAAGCAACAAGCGTGGATTTTTAAACAAGACTTTTTTAAGCAACAAGCGTGGATTTTTAAACAAGACTTTTTTAAGCAACAAGCGTGGATTTTTAAACAAGACTTTTTTAAGCAACAAGCGTGGATTTTTAAACAAGACTTTTTTAAGCAACAAGCGTGGATTTTTAAACAAGACTTTTTTAAGCAACAAGCGTGGATTTTTAAACAAGACTTTTTTAAGCAACAAGCGTGGATTTTTAAACAAGACTTTTTTAAGCAACAAGCGTGGATTTTTAAACAAGACTTTTTTAAGCAACAAGCGTGGATTTTTAAACAAGACTTTTTTAAGCAACAAGCGTGGATTTTTAAACAAGACTTTTTTAAGCAACACGACACCAACAAGCGTGGATTTTTAAACAAGACTTTTTTAAGCAACAAGCGTGGATTTTTAAACAAGACTTTTTTAAGCAACAAGCGTGGATTTTTAAACAAGACTTTTTTAAGCAACACGACACCAACAAGCGTGGATTTTTAAACAAGACTTTTTCAAGCAACACGACACCAACAAGCGTGGATTTTTAAACAAGACTTTTTCAAGCAACACGACACCAACAAGCGTGGATTTTTAAACAAGACTTTTTCAAGCAACATGTCACCAACAAGCGTGGATTTTTAAACAAGACTTTTCCAAGCAACATGTCACCAACAATCGTGGATTTTTAAACAAGACTTTTCCAAGCAACATGTCACCAAAAAGCTTGGATTTTAAAACAAGACTTTTTCAAGCAACGTGACACCAACAAGCGTGGATTTTTAAACATGACTTTTTCAAGCAACATGTCACCAACAAGAGTGGATTTTAAAACAAGACTTTTTCAAGCAACACGACACCAACAAGCGTGGATTTTTAAACAAGACTTTTTCAAGCAACATGTCACCAACAAGGGTGGATTTTTAAACACTTCTTCAAGCAACATGTCACCAACAAGTGTAGATTTCTAAACAAGATATTTTTTTAAGCAACATGTCATCAACAAACGTGGATTTTTAAACAAGACTTTTCCAAGCAACATGTTACCAAAAAAACAAGACTTTTTCTAGCAACATGTCACCAACAAGCGTAGATTTTTAAACAAGACTTTTTCAAGCAACATGTCACCAACAAGCGTGGATTTTTAAACAAGACTTTTTCAAGCAACATGTCACCAACAAGCGTGGGTTTTTAAACAAGACTTTTTCAAGCAACATGTCACCAACAAGAGTGGATTTTTAAACAAGACTTTTTCAAACAACATGTCACCAACAAGGGTGGATTTCTAAACAAGATATTTTTTAAGCAACATGTCATCAACAAGCGTGGATTTTTAAACAAGACTTTTCCAAGCAACATGTTACCAAAAAACAAGACTTTTTCAAGCAACATGTCACCAACAAGCGTGGATTTTTAAACAAGACTTTTTCAAGCAACATGTCACCAACAAGCGTGACTTTTAAACAAGACCATTTCAAGCAACTTGTCACCAATAAGCGTGGATTTTTAAACAACACTTTTTCAAACAACATGTCACCAACAAGCGTGGATTTTTAAACATGACTTCTTCAAGCAACATGTCACCAATAAGCGTGGATTTTTAAACAACACTTTTTCAAACAACATGTCACCAACAAGCGTGGATTTTTAAACATGACTTCTTCAAGCAACATGTCACCAATAAGCGTGGATTTTTAAACAACACTTTTTCAAACAACATGTCACCAACAAGCGTGGATTTTTAAACACTTCTTCAAGCAACATGTCACCAACACGTGTAGATTTTTAAACAAGATATTTTTTAAGCAACATGTCATCAACAAGCGTGAATTTTAAAACAAGACTTTTTCAAGCAACATGTCGCCAACAAGCGTGGATTTTTAAACATGACTTTTTCAAGCAACATGTCGCCAACAAGCGTGGATTTTTAAACATGACTTTTTCAAGCAACATGTCGCCAACAAGCGTGGATTTTTAAACATGACTTTTTCAAGCAACATGTCGCCAACAAGCGTGGATTTTTAAACATGACTTTTTCAAGCAACATGTCGCCAACAAGCGTGGATTTTTAAACATGACTTTTTCAAGCAACATGTCGCCAACAAGCGTGGATTTTTAAACATGACTTTTTCAAGCAACATGTCGCCAACAAGCGTGGATTTTAAAACAAGACATGTTACCAACAAGCGTGGATTTTTAAACAAGACTTTTTCAAGCAACATGTCACCATCAAGCGTGGATTTTTACACAAGACTTTTTCAAACAACATGTCACCATCAAGCGTGGATTTTTGAACATGACTTTTTCAAGCAGCATGTCACCAACAAGCGTGGATTTTTACACAAGACTTTTTCAAGCAACGTGTCAACAACAAGCGTGGATTTTTAAACAAGACTTTTTCAAGCAACATGTCACCAACAAGCGTGGATTTTTAAACAAGACTTTTTCAAGCAACATGTTACCAACAAGCGTGGATTTTTAAACAAGACTTTTTCAAGCAACATGTAAATACAAGGGTGGATTTTTAAACACTTCTTCAAGCAACATGTCACCAACAAGTGTAGATTTCTAAACAAGATATTTTTTAAGCAACATGTCATCAACAAACGTGGATTTTTAAACAAGACTTTTCCAAGCAACATGTTACCAAAAAACAAGACTTTTTCTAGCAACATGTCACCAACAAGCGTAGATTTTTAAACAAGACTTTTTCAAGCAACATGTCACCAACAAGCGTGGGTTTTTAAACAAGACTTTTTCAAGCAACATGTAACCAACAAGCATGGATTTTTAAACAACACTTTTTCAAGCAACATGTCATCAACAAGCGTGGATTTTAAAACAAGACTTTTTCAAACAACATGTCACCAACAAGAGTGGATTTTTAAACAAGACTTTTTCAAGCAACATGTCACCAACAAGAGTGGATTTTAAAACAAGACTTTTTCAAGCAACATGTCACCAACAAGAGTGGATTTTTAAACAAGACTTTTTTAAACAACATGTCACCAACAAGGGTGGATTTTTAAACACTTCTTCAAGCAACATGTCATCAACAAGTGTAGATTTCTAAACAAGATATTTTTTAAACAACATGTCATCAACAAGCGTGGATTTTTAAACAAGACTTTTCCAAGCAACATGTTACCAAAAAACAAGACTTTTTCAAGCAACATGTCACCAACAAGCGTGGATTTTTAAACAAGACTTTTTCAAGCAACATGTCACCAACAAGCGTGACTTTTAAACAAGACCATTTCAAGCAACTTGTCACCAATAAGCGTGGATTTTTAAACAACACTTTTTCAAACAACATGTCACCAACAAGCGTGGATTTTAAACATGACTTCTTCAAGCAACATGTCACCAATAAGCGTGGATTTTTAAACAACACTTTTTCAAACAACATGTCACCAACAAGCGTGGATTTTTAAACATGACTTCTTCAAGCAACATGTCACCAATAAGCGTGGATTTTTAAACAACACTTTTTCAAACAACATGTCACCAACAAGCGTGGATTTTTAAACATGACTTCTTCAAACAACATGTCACCAATAAGCGTGGATTTTTAAACAACACTTTTTCAAACAACATGTCACCAACAAGCGTGGATTTTTAAACATGACTTCTTCAAACAACATGTCACCAATAAGCGTGGATTTTTAAACAACACTTTTTCAAACAACATGTCACCAACAAGCGTGGATTTTTAAATACTTCTTCAAGCAACATGTCACCAACAAGTGTAGATTTTTAAACAAGATATTTTTTAAGCAACATGTCATCAACAAGCGTGGATTTTAAAACAAGACTTTTTCAAGCAACATGTCGCCAACAAGCGTGGATTTTTAAACATGACTTTTTCAAGCAACATGTCGCCAACAAGCGTGGATTTTTAAACATGACTTTTTCAAGCAACATGTCGCCAACAAGCGTGGATTTTAAAACAAGACATGTTACCAACAAGCGTGGATTTTTAAACAAGACTTTTTCAAGCAACATGTCACCATCAAGCGTGGATTTTTACACAAGACTTTTTCAAGCAACATGTCACCATCAAGCGTGGATTTTTGAACATGACTTTTTCAAGCAACATGTCACCAACAAGCGTGGATTTTTACACAAGACTTTTTCAAGCAACGTGTCAACAACAAGCGTGGATTTTTAAACAAGACTTTTTCAAGCAACATGTCACCAACAAGCGTGGATTTTTAAACAAGACTTTTTCAAGCAACATGTCACCAACAAGCGTGGATTTTTAAACAAGACTTTTTCAAGCAACATGTCGCCAACAAGCGTGGATTTTTAAACAAGACTTTTTCAAGCAACATGTCACCAACAAGCGTGGATTTTTAAACAAGACTTTTTCAAGCAACATGTCACCAACAAGCGTGGATTTTTAAACAAGACTTTTTCAAGCAACATGTCACCAACAAGCGTGGATTTTTAAACAAGACTTTTCAAGCAACATGTCACCAACAAGCGTGGATTTTTAAACAAGACTTTTTCAAGCAACATGTCACCAACAAGCGTGGATTTTTTAACAAGAATTTTCCAAACAGCATGTCGCCAACAAGCGTGGAGTTTTTAACAAAACTTTTTCAAGCAACACGACACCAACAAGCGTGGATTTTTAAACAAGACTTTTTCAAGCAACACGACACCAACAAGCGTGGATTTTTAAACAAGACTTTTTCAAGCAACACGACACCAACAAGCGTGGATTTTTAAACAAGACTTTTTCAAGCAACACGACACCAACAAGCGTGGATTTTTAAACAAGACTTTTTCAAGCAACACGACACCAACAAGCGTGGATTTTTAAACAAGACTTTTTCAAGCAACACGACACCAACAAGCGTGGATTTTTAAACAAGACTTTTTCAAGCAACACGACACCAACAAGCGTGGATTTTTAAACAAGACTTTTTCAAGCAACACGACACCAACAAGCGTGGATTTTTAAACAAGACTTTTTCAAGCAACACGACACCAACAAGCGTGGATTTTTAAACAAGACTTTTCAAGCAACACGACACCAACAAGCGTGGATTTTTAAACAAGACTTTTTCAAGCAACACGACACCAACAAGCGTGGATTTTTAAACAAGACTTTTTCAAGCAACACGACACCAACAAGCGTGGATTTTTAAACAAGACTTTTTCAAGCAACACGACACCAACAAGCGTGGATTTTTAAACAAGACTTTTTCAAGCAACACGACACCAACAAGCGTGGATTTTTAAACAAGACTTTTTCAAGCAACACGACACCAACAAGCGTGGATTTTTAAACAAGACTTTTTCAAGCAACACGACACCAACAAGCGTGGATTTTTAAACAAGACTTTTTCAAGCAACACGACACCAACAAGCGTGGATTTTTAAACAAGACTTTTTCAAGCAACACGACACCAACAAGCGTGGATTTTTAAACAATACTATTTCAAGCAACATGTCACTGACAAGCGTGGATTTTTAAACAATACTATTTCAAGCAACATGTCACTGACAAGCGTGGATTTTTAAACAATACTATTTCAAGCAACATGTCACTGACAAGCGTGGATTTTTAAACAATACTATTTCAAGCAACATGTCACTGACAAGCGTGGATTTTTAAACAATACTATTTCAAGCAACATGTCACTGACAAGCGTGGATTTTTAAACAATACTATTTCAAGCAACATGTCACTGACAAGCGTGGATTTTTAAACAATACTATTTCAAGCAACATGTCACTGACAAGCGTGGATTTTTAAACAATACTATTTCAAGCAACATGTCACTGACAAGCGTGGATTTTTAAACAATACTATTTCAAGCAACATGTCACTGACAAGCGTGGATTTTTAAACAAGACTTTTTCAAGCAACATATCACCAACAAGCGTGGATTTTTAAACAATACTATTTCAAGCAACATGTCACTGACAAGCGTGGATTTTTAAACAATACTATTTCAAGCAACATGTCACTGACAAGCGTGGATTTTTAAACAATACTATTTCAAGCAACATGTCACTGACAAGCGTGGATTTTTAAACAAGACTTTTTCAAGCAACATATCACCAACAAGCGTGGATTTTTAAACAAGACTTTTTCAAGCAACATGTCACCAACGAGCATGGATTTTTAAACAATTCTTTTTCAAGCACCATGTGAAAAAATCAAATTTCTTCTCAGCACCATTGTTTCCAAATATTTTCTTTAGGTCTCCTCTTTAATAACCCTTTTACAGATCTACGATGGCCCCTCACGAAGCTCTCCATTTGTTTCATAAATTAAAATATTTCATTGTATTTTATTTTTCTTTATCCTTAAGAGATCTGCTTTGGTGGGTTTTTGTTTGCATTCAATCTTTTTTACGGCAGCAGATTTTGTTCGGTTTTTATTAGGTCCATTCATTGTTTGCGGTATCGTGTGCGGTATCGAAAGAGCAAAATCAGAAGATTAAGTTGTCATTTTGCCTTAAAAAGAGTGTTTCAATCTGCTTGTTTTTTTTGCTTCTTCGGTGGAAGCTTTATCTAACTTTGAAAATGAGATCGTTTCTATTGCTGCCTTAATATGCTGGGAGGGAAGGAGCAGAGTGACCTGCTTATGGCTTTTGGTAATGAGGATTTAATTTTTTGTTGTTTAGACTGCAAATTAAGTTACATCAAATGTTGTTGGCAATCGGTTTTTTCGTTTCTTGTTTACCTATTGAATTTTTTCCATAATGAATTTATTAGGACCGCCGCTCATCCGATCATTATGGTGTAACATTAGATCAATGCTATGTTCAGCAGTAACAAAAAAACTACCATGGGAAATTGTAATCTACCTTTGTTGTGGTGAACTGATGTTCGATGCCACAGGAGCTCTCCTCTCTATTCAGATTGGCATTGTGGGTTTAGAGGTTACCTGTTGTTGCCTGCCATTGCCATAATGGCATGGTTTAGCTAAGGAAAAAGTCAATTATGTTATCAAATTGTTCTATCTGCACAATGACAGGTTACATGTTTAGCCGACTACACACATGGGCGTTCTAAGCTGTTTTCAATACATATTTCAATACATATACATATTTTTTGTGAATATGGATTTTTTCCTGGTTAATTCGGAAAACTAGATTATGAGACAGTTAGAAAAAATGACAAGACATGTGGAGGAAAATTGTTATTTTGGGGAGTTTAAAGAAAAACTTGTTTCGGCATGATGAAATTGGATTTTAACAGAAATGTTCCCCAAAGTTTTCAGGGACGGGATAAATTATCATTGACGGAAGAGGAGGAAGCTATGAACACAGCTGTGACCCATGAATCCACCTACAGTCGAGAAAGCATGCTGAATCGACCTGTTCTATTGGACCAAACATTTTAGCTTCGGCAAGCCAAGCCCCATAAGCCATTACTTCTTAGTCGAAAATCATTGGAGGAGGAAATACTGAACCGATTTATTCCATTGGACCGGACTTGTGTCGTATAAAACCGCCAAGCCATTACATCATAGGCAGAAAGCATTGGAAGAAGAAATTGGCAAGGTAGAATCATCTATCAAAAAGACGGGTTGCTTGCCGGTACCTCCGGTAACCTCCAAAATGACAAAGCAAAGAAAGCAATGGAAAACAAATTGTAGCGAAGCCCACTATTTTATTGCTGTTAATAAGGTTCCAAAGAACGTATTTCCCTAGTTAAGGGGAAACTTCCTATAAGCGTACTAACCACTTCATGTGAAGGACAAGGGTCAATACAGCTATGAAGATAACGACTTCGGTATCTCTTGTTCAGTTGGTAGTATGGCTTTGACAAATCCACAAAGTGAAAAGGCTGGTGGTTCCCCATCCACCTCAAAGGGAAATCCAAAGGTAATAATTCAGTATCAACCTGTGGTATGGTTTTCAGAACTTTACATCACCTACTCCTCGGTCAAATTACTTACTTAGCTGGCCCATTACAGAACATTTGTTCCATAGGCAGAACTAAGAAAAGATCTGCAATTCTCTCTATTTGTTGCTTCGTACTCTGGAATACCGCGCCTTTTCATCTCTTCATCCACTTGTTTGCGCCATATATTCCTTGGCCTGTCAATTCTGCCTGCACCGCCAAGCGGTTCGTATTTATACGCCATTTTAGCGGGTTCATCTTCGCCCACTCTTATGGTATGGCCTAGCCAACGCAATCGCTGCATCTCGATACGTTTAACTATATTGATGTCGTTGTATAGCAGATACAGATCGTGCTTCATGTGACGTCAATATTCGCCGTCAACGCAGATTGGTCCGTAGATCTTCGTAAGAATTTTTCTCTCAAACACACCAAGCACTCCCTTATCAGCTTGCGGAAGTTCCCAGGCTTCGGAGCCATACATCAATACGGGTAGTATCAGTGTTTTGTATAGCGTTATTTTTGTTTGACGAGATGTGGCTTTGTTTTTAAACTGCTTACTTAAACCAATGTAGCATCTGTTGGCCAATACAATTCTTCTTTTTATTTCACAACTGATGTCGTTAGTTGTGTTTACGGCGGTGCCGAGGTAGACGAAGACCCACTTTAGCAGATTCTCCTTCGACCTTCATAAAGGCATCTGTTACTTCTTTTACTGGTCGTCCCATGATGTCTAAATCATCAGCATAAGCAAGTAACATGTGGCTATTGGTGTAGATTGTGCCACTTCTTTTGACGTTTGCCTCTCGAATAACCTTTTCCAGTAGGATGTTGAAGAGATCACACGAGAGGCTGTATCCTTGCCTGAAACCTCTTTTGGTACAAAATTCTTCGGAGAGGTTCTTTCCTATATTAACTAAGGATCCCGTGTCAGTTAAAGTCATTTTACAAAGTCGAATGAGCTTTGCGGGGATACCAAATTAAGACATGGCCTGGAATACCTTTGAACGTAGTGGGTTGTCGAAGGCTGCTTTATAATCGACAAAAATGTGGTAGGTGTCGATCTGCATCTCTTGGGCCTTCTCCAGAATTTGCCGCAGGGTAAATATCTGGTCAATGGTGGACTTGTCAGGTCTAAAGCCGCATTGCTATGGCCCAATTATCTCGTTGACCGTAGGCTCCAGTCGTTCGCACAATATCCCTGACACCATCTTGTAGGCAATCGGGAGTAGACTTATAGTTGGAGCATACAGTCTTATCTCCTTTCTTATGGACGGGGCACAGGCTACACAGGTTCCAATCGTCGGATACTCGTTCTTCCTGCCATATGGTGCTAACTAGCTGATGAATACACATTATCAGCGTGTCGCCTCCGGTTTTGAACAGCTCTGGGATTGGATCTGTGGTATCTTCGTCGTCTTCGCTGGATACCAACAGGTTTGAAAAATGTTCTTTCCATATCCTGAGCACACTATCTGTATCAGTTACCAGATTACCTTGCTGGTCTCTACAGGAGGATGTGCCTGTACCAAAGCCATCAGTTTGATTTTTCACTCTTTGGTAGACCTTGAAGACTTCATTCTGGCTCCTGTACATCTGGATTTTTTAACACTCGCGGTTTTCCATCTCTCTCTTTTTCCTGCGGAAAAGACGTTTCTCCTCTCTCCTTTTCTCCGATAACTTTCTCGTGCGTTACGCGTTGCTACTGATTGTAAAGTAGCCCTATATGCCTTGCATTTTTTCTTCGGTGGCAGCACGACACTCCTGATCATGCAATGGATTCCTTGGTTGAGGTCTTTGGTATTCAAGTATGGCTTTTGCGGCTGTTTGCATGGAGTGGGCAATGCTTTGCCATGGCGCTAATATGTTATCGAGATGAGGCATTCTTTGATTAAGCAATTGGGCTAGATGAGTGGAATATGCTGTATGTATCTGTTGTGATTGCAGCTTACCGATGTCTAACTTTCGTGTTGTGTCTGTTCCTACTTTGTTTGCTACGTTTAACCGGGTGCGTACCTTTGCCGCAACAAGGTAGTGGTCCGAGTCTATGTTTGCTCCTCGGAACGAACGCACATCCAACACGCTCGATGAATGTCTTCCATCAATCATAACGTGATCAATTTGATTTCTTGTTTTCTGATCTGGAGACAGTCAGGTGCCCTTATGGATGTCAAGATGTTGAAATCTGGTGCTGTTAACTACCATTTTTTTTTTGCCTCTGCGAAGTCTATCAGCCTCATACCATTGTCAGAATTTTCCTACTGTTGGGCCGAAGATATTTTCCTTTCCAATTTTGGCATTAAAATCGCCTACAATAATTTTAATGTCATGGGCCGGACAACGGTCATATGCTTCTTCTAAGCGCTCATAATATATCTCTTGGTCAGTTCGTCCTTCAGTGGGAGCATGAGCGCAAATAAAGCTGATGTTGAAGAATTTTGCGTTTATTCGAATTGTAGCAAGTCTTTCATTCACTGATGTGAAGCTGGAGACCAGGTGTTTTAACCTCCGACCAACTACAAATCCGCAACCAAACTCATGCTTTGTGTGATGTCAGCTATAATACAGTGCATCACCTTTAGGTCTTGTTGTGACGCCTTTCCCATTCCATCGTATTTCCTGTATGGCAGTAATGTCGGCCTTGTACTTTTTAAGTACATCTGCCAAGGCATAATCTGCACCTTCTCTATAAAGAGTGTGAACATTCCAGGTGCTGATTCGCACATCATGGTCCTTAAACCGTTTGCGGGGTTCGTCAACTTTTGAGGGTTTTGTTTTTCTTTTCTTTTGTTTTTTCATAGTAGGCTGCTTTTTCTAGGGGAGGGTTACTAACCCGGCGCCCAAACCCATGCTTTTAACGTTCGAGATGATTTTGTTGAGCTCCTCAGCTCCAAAACCCATACTAGGGCAGTATGGCTTGAACAAATCCTCCAAGTGAAATCCAAAGGTGATAATTCTGTATCAACATGTGTAATGGTCTTCGGAACTTTATCTCACCCACTCACTGCACGCAGTGAAGAGACATTGTAGGAGCAATCATATTTTAAGAACAAACTAGTGTATTTTAGAAATCTGAGAATATATATTGTTGTATCAACCATATATTTTGTGCCAGGAATCTCAATGGCACAAAATACATTGTTGCTTCAAATACACAATTGTGTTTTTAGAATATGATTGCTCCTACAATATCACTTCTCTGCGTGTGCAAAAGGTAAATTCTCGTCAAGGCGGCTAAGTCACAGAACCCAAAAAATGCTAAGATAGCACCTAAATTCATCGAGACGGTATCGATGAGCTCTTCAGCTGTCTCACTTCCCAAAATCCATAGCAGGGCGATGGAGGTGAGACCGCTAGCCACGGTCAATGATGGGATTGTGACAGCGTCGACCACTTTAAAGTCCGCAGTCGTCCAACCCGAAACCACCACCAGTGGTCGAGCAGGTGAACAGCAGCCCTTCGTGAAAAAGTCGACACTGTCACAGCCGATTCATTCGTATGCCTCCGTGACGATGACGTTTAGTGAGAAGATAAGTTCTGAAGATACCAAAAATCACTTCATTTATTGCACATATGCCGCGCGAAGCTTAGCTCTTGGCAGGAACCATTCTCTTTCAATTCGAAACATGTTGAAAATGTTTCGCGACGAATTGTCCCCAATGATCGCAGGCTAGCGATCATTGAATGCCACTGATCCCAATGGGTGCATCAGCGATTGTCATTGGTTGAGGGTCATTTCGTGGACATTCACATCTCTGACTTTTGTGGATCAAAGCAACGTACTGCTCAGGCAGTCAGCCCTGTACAAGAGAGTCAAGGTCATTAGCTGCGAGAATAGGGATTGGCATTGTTTAATTTTTGAAAAGCAACAATCCCTACGAAAGGTCAATGCTCAGCCCAGTACATCTCAGAAACTTTGCGCGTCTAATCGGAAGCATAGTGAGAATGCTGTGCGACTGTTGCTCCCGAATTATCCAAAAGTTGCCATCATAGACAAGGTTGGTCCCAATAGGTGCAACAGTATTTTTTTTTAGCTATCTTGTTCCGGTTCCTCTGCGTCCAATTTCAATAATTCTGTATTCTGCATTGGTTGAGTCTATAAAGGAGCAGGACAGTTAAACAAATGTAACAATCCATAGGCAGAACATGTGTTAGTTATCGTGCCTTCAATTTGGACCCAATATGAGGCGACTGGATCGTCCGGATCTTAACTAGGATAAAACCACTCGTGTTTGCCTTGGCAGTTGGCGTTCTTCTGCTGCTATGGATGCGGTCTCCGAGTACGGCATTCATACTGTAACTTTGTACTGCCTGCGCAATATGAGTACTATTCAAGCCTGCTTTATGGGCTCGTTAATCAAGAAGTTCTCCTTCTACCTTTGTACCTCTCTCTCTCTATCCAGATTCACTAGATCGTGGAACGTATGCTCACGGCGGTAATACCCAATAACATTTTGATGTGCTGATGTACCGGTAAAACCTTCGTCTCCTTGTGAAGATGTTCCAATGATGTTATGAGAAGGCACCCTGTTGCAGTCCTCAGGGCATTTTTGAATATTCTTCTACTGCATAACGCTAACATTTGCATACCACAGTGGCTCATACCACAGTATGAGGTCAGCAAGGCTTCTTTGGTTTGAGAACCTTGTTCCTAATTCTGATTTTATCACAAATAGATGGGGCTTGCGCGGAGGACTTAAATATGCTGTCGAATGTTACACCCAATGTCTTGGAGTAAGTAGTGGTCGGAATCACGACACCATTGACCAATATGTTCAGAGGGAACCTCATTTCAGCCATCCTGGTTCACTGAAATGGACAGTGTGGCAATTGAGTTAACGGCGGGTATTTTCATACTTCTCAGATGGACGATGGGAACCGGCACCAAGATCGTACAATTAACGCATACATTACGATCTCTATGGTGTCTGGAGGGTGTGGAGTTGAAGAAAGGTGTATGTTAAACAGTTCCGGAGATATCACCCTGCCTTGGGGAATTCCCTATTTAACTGTACGGCTTATGTAATTCTTATTTATGGCGTGTAATGCTGTTGCAGTGCTGTACATTTTCTGGAATCCACGCTGATGTTAAGCAACTGTGAAGCTGCTTCTCATCATGGGGAGCAGTTGTACCTCTAAAACAGGTATCGGCACTAATACAAACACATTGTTTGCGGTCTCACGCATACGACTCTCTCTCTCGCTCTTTCCATAAACAGCATTGCATTGCTAAAATTAAAAATCATTGAAACAAGCGACAGTAGAACCTTCTTCATTGACTTCTGAACGAAGGTTGAATGGTGGTTGTTCTGTTGTTATTCTCATCAAGGGCACGTGTGCCCCTTTTTGCCGGATGCTGCTTTAGAATCTTTGTTACTGACGACAAGAGGGATATACGATACGCCTCTGATGGCGTCCTTGCCTGGCTTCAGTAGTGGGCACACTGCCAAGTATACAGGTTTCTGGTACAATATGGGTGGCTAACGATACATTGAGGACACTTCTTACATGAACCAGGGATCATTAAGTTGCGTAGCACACTCTTCTTCGCACTATCACTATACGAGTGGTCTATAATTTGACGGTTGACATAACAAGCGCAACTCTGCACATCTGTCACTATCACGCCGTGGAAAGTAACAAACGTTCTATCATCACTCTGTCCCCTATTCGAGAGTGATTTAACCTTTGCTCACAATTTATTTAATGGTGTACTAATGTTACATTGCTTCAGATAGTCTAGCCAGTTTTTCCGCTTATGCTCTTCTACCAGCCCTCGACGTCAAGTGTAAGTTCTCCAACTCCAGGGTCTTCAGGTTTCGTACGAAGAAGCTTATCACTGTCATTTGCTAGTACCGTCGTCTTTTTTGCGAAATTTTGTCTGATTTCGGGTTACGACCAGCATATATGTGGCAAGCAGTTGTGATGATGCCCACAAAAATTCTCTCAGCTACCCGAGAATCTGTAGGAATGGACAGGTCTTTGAAGCGGTGATTGGAAAATTCTCCGAAATCTTGCAGATCAGATTTTATATGGCTCAGAAAAGTACAGCGTTCACTGGTTATGACGTCGGGTGGTCTATTAATGGATACGTTGGTTAGAAAAGGGTGTAAACCAAGTGAAATGACGAGTTGCCAGGACACGTCATTTATCAGACCGGGTTCGACAATGGTGATGTCTGGAGAGCTGTGGCAATCTCCTCTTATCCTCGTATACACATTAAGCATCTCTACCTCAGCAGTCCACACTTAACTGCTGTCCCATACATTCCCCGTATGGGTCTCTTTAGTCAAGCTTAAGCAATGTAGATCTGTACTGGTGAAATTAGCGTATAAAGAACTCAAGTCCTTCTACGATTATCCGCAAAACGTTGTGACCATCGCATTGTTGCAAGCTACAGGTGTCGGAGAGTTTGTTTCCTGGATCGCGGAGATCATAGTGTTCTTTAAACTCATAAAGTCTTAAGTTTCGCTGACTTTGTTGTGGAGACCGTTGCCATTGAAGCGCAGGGACGATGCATCTCCGTGGCGCTGACCAACAACATAAGGTGTTAGATGCTGCATTTGTTGATGCTGGGGAGACATCGGGGTTGTCTAGTATTCCGACGAAGATGAATTTGAAAACGAAGATGAAGACACTCGCAGAGATGATTTGGCGCAGCAAGCAGCAACATAAATCCTATCGCAGTAGTCCTGGAGGTGGTTAAGACCGGTGCACCCATGCCCTACATCCATTCCAACTCACCGATGTTGATATGTGGAACAGAACGGATCAAAAAGCACGGAAAAGGCATTTCGGGATATATTGCCGTTCCCATGTTTAAAAAAAATATACGAACACAAACACATATTTGTTGAGATGACAGCCCTTAGTCGAAAATTCCTCCAAGTTAATCCGGTACATCCTGTTGTTGTTGTAACAATGTTTGATGTGACTATATGCTCGTTCTCCTGCTTAATTTGGCTCTGTGTATATCTCCTGTTTTAGGAATGTGACTGTTTCAATGGGATGTAGTGTGTGTCGTGCGGGCCTTTGCCGCATGCTGGGGAAATGTTTTGCACTGTGTCATCGATCCTTGCCCTATATGAATTCATATGGCTGCACCATCCCCAGCGTAGTTGAGCTAAAACTACTATGGTTTGTTGTGGAAGCTGACGCTCCTAAGCTGCGACAGATATAGGGTGTTCGCCGAGGACCGCATAGTTGTTTATGGCGTCTGCGACTGAATCCGTGTGAATGTTATTTAAACATTCTTGATAGGTTTGTTGATCTAGGGGTTCTCTATTGTAAAGTTTGGCCTCTATTTCTATCTGATATGCCTAGACCACCAAATGGTGATTAGGATAGCTCTCACGGTAACACCCGTGCAAGTACTATAACGAAAGCATTTTGCCGTAGTGAAAGCATCATTGCCTCGTCATGTAGATAGTCCACTGAAGACATGAGTTCTCAGGGCGGCGGAATATTTTTCTATCGCGTCTCGTCTTGTAGATAGTCCTCTGAAGACATAAGTTCTCAGGGCGGCAGAATATTTTTCTATCGCGTCACGTCTTGTAGATAGTCCACTAAAGACATGAGTTCTCAGGGCGGCGGAATATTTTTCCATCGCGTCGCATTTATATTCACGGACAAAACTGACCCTGCATCGCTTTCCATAGGCCGACCTATCGCGTTGTATCTGGTCTGGTGTGCTGCCGGCTAACTACTTGAGGACTTTGTTCCTATATCTCAGCTTGCTGTCTCAGAAAGCTGTGGCATGCACGGACGACATGAACATGCTTTCGAATATAACACCTAGAATTTTGGGGTAGTTTGTGGTCTGAATTCTGCTACCATCGACCATGACATTCAACTCTGTTCTCACCTCCGCAGTCCATGTAATGAACAGAGTTGACGTAGATTTAGTGGCGGATATTTGCGTATTCCTCTCGTGGAAAAATGGGGTAGGATCAGTCAAATAGGAGTTCAAATAAGTACCTGACGCCAATCATCCACATACGTTATGATCTCATTGCTGTCTGGACGGCCTCTGGTCTGGATTACCTCACTTTGGGGAACTCCCTGTTTCACTCTACGGCGCTTGGACTTCTTGTTCCTGAATTCAACGTACGAACACTGCTTGCTCTGGTTAAGTTCTTGATTAATATGTATGGAGATGACGTGCACTGTTGACGTGCTTTTCTGCTTATGCAAACCATGATGATTGATTGATTGATGGTCGGCAACTGGAAAGCAATTTCTAACGCTGAGGAGGACTAAACCCTCAAGGATTTTTGCTACGGGCGACAAAAGCGAAATCGATCTGTACCATTCACCTTTGCTGACATCCTTTTCTAGTTTCAGTAGCGGGATCACCCTGCCCATTTTCCAGACTTCGGGAACGATGTGGGTGGCTAGCGATAGGTTGAGAACATTAGTGAGATACTCGACTCCCGGAAGATCCAGCCATGTAGATTCCACTAGTGCCCAACGCTTTGGATGATGTTGCGTTCCTGGTGACATTCGCAATATCACACATTGTAAATTGTGGTGGTTACTCCTCGGACGGGACAAATCTAATGCGACGTAATACTGTTTTCTTTGCCCTGTCACCCCGGGGTGCTCGACGAACTGTCAATTGAAATAACTTGCTCACCTCTTCGTATAACTCAGCGTAACGTCGCCAAACCTGACTGAGGTCATATCTTCCTTCTTTCCAGGGTTCGACAGTTCGTAATCGTTTCCCACAATTCACTTATTTCACCTCCTATGTTGCAACTCTTCAGATGATTTAACCATTTGTTTTGCTTATGCTCGCCGACCAATCTGTTAACTGCCAGTGTCAGCTAATTGACTCTGGGATCACTGGGGTGGGTGGACACGAGAAGCTTATCACGCTCACTTACTAATCCCGTCGCCTCCGCTGGGAAGTTTGGGCTCACTTCTGGTATTCAACCACCTGGTATATAACGAGAGGCTGCAGCAGTGATGATGTCTCGGAACGTCCTTTCTGCTACCCGAACATCAGAAGGGTGATTACTGAACTCTCTGAAACAAGGTAAATTAGTTTTCCCATGATTGATGAAAATGCGACGTTCAGAGGTAATGAAATCGGGCGGTCAAGGTGACACGATGGTTATTTATGTCTGGCGAATTGTGACACTCTCCGCTAAATTCTGATAGGGACGTCCTCATTGATCGTGCAAAATGTAGAGCTATCAATCTGGTCGGCCAGTACTAAACCTCTCTGGTCGTTTCCGATAATCGAATGTCACAACTCATGATAATCATAAAAGTCCTCCAAGACCAGGCGGTTATGACCTTCCAAAAGCGGGCTAATGTTGAGCCTATAAATTAGAGTACACACAGAAAAAAAAAATCGGCGATAAAAAAATATCATATTGACGAAATTCGATAAAATTATTTAATACAATAAAATTTTAATATTGACTAAAATATTTATCGAATATTTATCGAAATATTGAACTGATAAAATATTTCAAATATTGACATATCAAACAAAATGTGGAATATTTTGATAAATATTTTTGTCAATAGGTGAAATATTTTATCATTTGTATTTTTACTCTGTGATCAAATAATTTTATTGAATTTTGTCAATATGAAAATATTTTTATCGCCGGAAAATCGATAAATTTTTGATTGAATCTTTGAATTTTATTATCAAATGGCTAAATGGCGGGATGTATACGATCATCAACTCTACCTCGGCAGTTCTGCCACACCCTACTGCTACTCTTATGCATTCCATGTACGGTCCATTAGAGCCAGGGAAGTTTGGTAAAGCCTACGAAAATATCACAAAGGTCTTATAGAGAATTTTCACAGCTACAACATTTTGCTTATTCCCATTTCGATGGGACTTGCGGTTTCCATGCAAAATCGCAAAAACCTAAAATAAACATAAAAATGTGAACTTTGACCGCGATTTATTTAAAAATCCCTACAGCGATTATTTCTTGTTTTTGTATTTTTCTCATATATGAACATTGCTGTTTCAGAATCTGCAAAAACAAAAAGGTTTTTATTTAAAGTTAGTTAAGGCGCACCGTACATAACATTGTTTTATATAGAGGCGGTACTGTCAATCCATTGTCCTAATTTGAACTTCTATATCTCAAAAACGGTAAATGTCAATCTCGTAGAGAACTTTTATGGCTACAACATTTTCTTTTGTCTTATTTCGATAGGACTTGCGGTTTCCGAACAAAATCGTGAAAACTTAAAACACCCTTAAAAATGCCAACTTAAATCGAGATTTATTTAAAAAGCGTTCCGGCGATTTTTTTTTTTATTTTTCTCATCTATGAACGTTGTAGTTTCAGAACCCGCAAAAACTTCCCAGGTGTAAGCACCTTCTATTTAAAGTTGCTTTAAGAGCATGGTGACATGGGTAAAAATGTGTGTTTTTCCATACCGTTTCCCATATAAATTATAGCTTATTTACACAAATGTAATTTTTTTAAATATATGAGTTTTTATAAAAGCTTTATGAAAAACTCAAGGAATACTTTTTTTTTAAATTTTGGAAAAAGAATTTAATTTCTTGAAAAAATTTAAAAAAAAAAAATCAGCAATTTCTTTTTTAATTTTTACATTTCTATTATTTGTTTATTGGTGTTTGACCTTCTTTAAATAGTTACAACATATGAGAAACTCAAAACCACTCATATTATGATGCAAAATATGAGAAAAACTCAACATTTTAAATTTGACCTTGAATTCCTCTGCAACTACTATACCGAAATCGAGTGTTTTAATGCAATTTAATGCAGATTATGTTACCTGTCGAACAAAAAAATAATTATGAAAATATCTATATCCGTTCAAATGTTACAGAGTTTTGACCAGCAAAAAACGATTCTGAACCACTGTACACCGTGACCGTGATATTCTTCCGACTCATGAAAACCATTATTTCCGCGATCTTACCTCGGAGTCTATTGCAATACATTTGGCTGAATCAGATCAGCTGTGTTTACTCTGTCGCACAAATATTGGTTTTTAATAAAGTTGCCACATAACCAATTTTTTGTTATCAGCCAGTATAAGGTCATGTTTATATTATAGCTTTTTGCAGGGTTAACCTTCTTAATTAAGATTTATTTGACGTATACGCAAAGGAATTGACATTTGAAACCCAGTGGGTTTGTTAAATCCGGTTATATATAAACGCACTATTACCTTCAAAGAAGAAGAACTTCCCAGAGTTAAAGTAACACCTAAAAGTATGCAATCCCAGTCTGCAAATACCCCACTGAGTACTAGCGGCACAGTGGGTCACAGTGAACAAAATGCAAAACGCAAATTAGTTGAAACCTCTCCGGATAATGTTCCCATGGTGGGTAGTATGAGCACATTGGACCTTATGAAGATGATGCATGAATCGATGTCGAAGTTGCTGGACGAAAAGTTGGAGAATCTACCAACAAAGGCTGACATAATGGACATCAAAGGTAACATAGAGACGGTTCAAAACGATGTTGAACGGCTAAGGCGGCCATCAGACCATCTACTTTTTCACATGTATGTTGTCACTTTGGGTATACTAATATACAGAACAGCTGATGTCATACATGTGAAAAAGCAGATGGTCTGATGGCGGCCTAACCAATGAAAATGCAGATTGAAGGAAGAAGAAAGTAAAAGGTTGATGCGATTGGAGGTAGTTGAGGTTGACGCAAAAAACTAGTTATTAGAGGCTTACCATATCACAAGTTAATATATGGAGCAGTCAATAACTTCTTTCGGTGCGACCTCAGGATGACTAATGTTCCAGAGATTGAATATGTTAAAAAAATCAAAGAAATGAAGGATAAAATGACGCTTCTAGTGGATCTTAGATATACAAAAACTGTGAATGAGATTCTTAAATCTACAAAACTCCTGGCTGGAACATCAATCTTCGTCGAACGAGACTTAAGTGGAATACGTTTGCAAAAGAAGAAAGTAATGTTGCTGTTGAAAAGGGAAATGCTGAAGGCCAATAAAGATATAAAAATTGGAGTAAGAGGAGAACAACTTGTCGTAGATGGAAGAATTTTTCATTGAGGAATAGAGGTCCTAACCAATATTTTTGGAGAAGGTATTCGTAACTTAAATATAGATTTTAATATCCTAACTTCTCAATTAGATTCAAAAAACTATTAAAAATAAGAAAAAAACTCTAATAACAAAGTATACCCTAATAATATTACAACTCAGAAATATATCGAAATAGAATTAACTGAAAATAAGGAAAATGAAACAGTAAACATTATAGCTTACAATATACACGGCTTGTACAGCAAAAATCTTCACCACCGCTTTTTCGAGTATATACAGAGTTTTGACATTTTTATTCCATCGGAGACCCACGTTGAAGAACATAAAGAAGAGTATTTCTCAGGTAAATTTAAAAATTTTAAGATATATTGGATAGCTGGAAGAGGAAGAGGTATTGGAGGAAAATTATATGGCATTAGAAATGATCTGGAAAATAAAGGCTTCAAGCATAGCTTCTTCCAAAGAGAAAACCAAGATGTTCTGATATGTGAATTAAATTGCGTTATATTTGAAATACTGCCTGTTTATTTGCGGGGAACAAACTGGCTTCAAGACTTTCAAACACTAAAAGGATCAGTGGAGAACTATGATAGTTTGAAAATCGTCATTGGAGACCATAATGTTCGCATAGGAGAGGAACAAGAGCTACCCTCAGAACTACTATATAACTGCACAAGTGCAAGACAATCAAATGACAAAATAATTAGTGCAAACGGAAGAAGGTATATTGATTTTTGTGATAATAATGAGCTGGTAGTATTAAATGGCAGAACAGCAGGCGATGAAGAAGGTAGGTTCACTTTCGCTAATAAAAACGGGTGCTCAGTGATCGACTTGTGTGCGGTATCGTTGGAAATGCTGAGTCAGATAAAACTTTTACGAGTGGATGATCAAATCTGGTCGGACCATTTCCCACTAATCCTGACACTGTCCATACCTTGCAAAAATCGGAAAAGTTCAGATAATTTCAAACTGCTACCAACATTAAAATGGAAGGAAAAGCATAAAGAAAGCTACCAAAACTCACTGAACACAAATTTGAACTATCAGTCAGAGAATCCTTCGCTTAAAGATCTAATTGAAACCATAAATAAATCTTACCCTAAGTGTACGTGTCCAAAAATGATGAATTTTAACAAGTAAACAAGTAGAAAAGCGTTAAGTTCGGCCGGGCCGAACTTTTCATACCCTCCACCATAAAATATTCTGAAATAAAATGGAATAATTAATTTTCATTCCTGTCCCCAACTTTAAGTGGGTACGTTAAAAATCCTCAAAGCACCGAAAATCGGGAAGTATCGTTATATTGGGGCTATGTTGAAAATTGTTGATGCAGATGTGTGGTGACCACTACAACCTTCAAATATCAAATTACAGTTAGTTCGATTAAAAATTGTAACTAAAATTGCCAAAACTCGGACCTACGTTCACAATTATTTCGAATATAAGTTGTTTGGTCACTAAGAACCCTAAATATCAAAATATAGCTAATTCGATCTAGAAATGTGAATTTAAACGTCAAAATACCTGAAATCGGGCGGTAGCGTTATATGGGGGCTATTCCAAAACATGGACCTATGTCCACTAGTTATATAAGTTTATTGACATTTAAGAACCCTAAATGTCAAATTATAGCTACATCGGTCTGAAAATGTAGCTAAAAACGTCAAAATACCGTAAATCGGGGATACCGTTATATGGGGGCTATACCAAAACGTGGACCGATATAGCCCATCATCGAACTTGACCTGCCTGCAAACCAAAGACGCATTTTCCCAAAATTTCAGACAATTTAGGTGGAGAGGTGTGGTGACCACTAAGAACTTCAAATGTCAAATATTCAAATTACAGTTAATTCGGTTAAAACTTGTAGGTAAAAATCTCAAAATACCGAAAATCAGGAGATACCGTTATATGGAGCTATACCAAAACATGTACCTACTAGCAAAGTACCCGCTACTTCGTATGCGGAAAGGATATACAAAACAAATAAAAAATATATAATATAGAACGGTGAACATAGAAATTTTTTTTACTAATACCTATTTTAATTGATATTTATTTTCATGTAAGTACGTAAGTCCTATTTTCCTCACGCCTACACATCAAGAGCCATAATTGTTATTTTAATTGGGGTGCTCAGCGCCAAGACGGCTTAGCCCACCAACCGCGATCCTCATTTCCAGCTCTATCTGTTACCCCAAAACCATTTATAGTACTATTTAGTACTTTACATATAAATACGAACCTCCTCCTAATATTTTAAAATTCTCTTTACACAATAACAAATTGTACCAAATCCTGTACCATATACTACAATTCGTATATTTATGGTACATATTTCCTAAATCTGACGTTATTACCTAATAACAACAGTAATCTTAATTCAAAATCTCACGAATCCAGGTCTATTCGTTAGTCCAATACAAAATTGTACCATGCATTGAACCATCTTCGCATCCCTAAGACTACCAAATCCTAATTGTAACAAATTTAGTACGTCTTGTAAACATAAGTACGAATTTCCAAAAAAAACTCCAACAGTAATCTCAATTCCAAATTTCAAGATTACAGCTCTAGCCGTTCGCTCAAATCCAAATTGTACCAAATTTGGTACCATTTAGTACTTTTCGCACCCATAACCAAAATTTCCAAAACTACCTCTATCCTACACTTCCACAGGATTACAGCTGCATCAGATCACCGAAATCCAAATTGTACAAAATTTAGTACTTTTCGTACCCATAATTACAAATTTTCAAAACTACCTCAGTGCTAAGTTCAAACAATAAGCCTAATTCCGAATTTCAGGATTCCAGATATATCCGATCACTCAAATCCAAATTTGGTACCATTTAGTACTATTCGTATCCAAAGTACGAATTTCTAAACCTACCTCTATCAGCACTCCAACATCAATTTTAATTCCGAATTTCACGATTCCAAATGTATCCTATCACTGAAATCCAAATTGTACCAAATTTTGTACCATTTAGTACTTTTCCTACCCATAACTAAAAATTTCCAAAACTTTATCAACCCTGCGCTCCAACAGTACTTCTTATTCCAAATCTCGGGATTTCAGCTGTATCCGTTCACCTAAATCCAAATTGTACCAAATTTGGTACAATTTAGTACTATTCGTACCCATGAGTACGAACCAGGCCTGCGGAGTCGGAGTCGTGAAAAAGAGCTCGACTCCGACTCCGGGCAAAATGTTTTTTTCTACATTTATCAAAAGAGTTTTTATTTTTTTATGATAGAGAGATTAACTTCATTAACATTTTGATAAATCGTTTATTCATTTTATAGGAAATCTATGAGTAAACTTGTAAGCAAAGCATTTATTATATTTAGTAATGTTCCATGACAAAAGAATTATAATTGCATCTTTCAATATGAATCGATTTTTTAATATACCATCACATTTATGACAAAACTTATATCACGAATATTGTCAATTATTTCATATTCCATTTCAGAAAAAAAGGATACATTTTTTTCGCGCTACATCAACGATTTTTGATATGTAGGTTAAGAAAAAAATTCCCAGTACGAATCTGGTCGCGAGCCAATTTTTGGTAGTTGCGGACAAAAGTTATGGCGCTTTTATTTCGCTTTCTAAGAAAGAAAATATTATAAAAACGCTAATTATTTTAATGAGCATAATTGTAACAAAAAAGTTCTCTCGAAGTGACTTCAGCGAGTAGATTGCATAATACCTGCTAAATGTTACACAGAATTCGCGGAATGTACGTAAAATTTATAAATTATTGAATATAAGTCAACTTTTTTCAAAATTAAGGCCCATTTAGTGGTCATAAAATTACATAAAAATTTGTTGTGGATCAAAACTTCACGGCGAATCAAATGAGACTACAATCATAGAGATTGGTGTTATAATTTCGATGTTACAGCCAAAATAAGCACATATTTCGGTCAAAAAAATATTTTTTGTTTGAAAAAATATTTTTTCACATGCATTATGTAGTAGAAAATATTGTAAAAATATGTAGAAATTTTCCTTCATTTTGCTTAAATCTCCCAATAAAATAGACGGATTTTGCTTTACTGACATTCATATTAAAAGCTTTCCCATTAGGGAAGGTAATTAGGTTGATGAGGATATATCTCAAAGCTTCTGAAATGGAAATAGAGGTCAAATAACCCATTTTAATTTATATGCATTTTAAAATACGTGTAAATCGCGTAATTATCAAAATCATTTTGTCCGCATGTGATTTTTATGTACAGCAAGACAATATCTATTAAGTTGTATATATTTTTCGAAATATAATTTGGACTCTAAGATGTAGCATCGGCTGCATCTTAGCATTAAAAAACATATAAAATATCGCTAATTTGCACAAATTGCATACAATTTTTGTCCGCATCCGATTTCAGTGTCCACCATGAAAATCTACATCGATATATATCTATTTGATGGCGATCAATCAAGAACCGTGCATGTAGCATCACACACTATTTTTTGGGATAAAATGAATGTAGCTTCCTTATCAGTGAAGTTTTCAAATCCTTGTTTCCGCTAAAACGAAGATGCTGCACTAGTTTTTTCTTTGCAGTGGAAACAATCCGCAGAAAACGCGATAAAATACGCGATATTTTCAAAAATAATTTTAGGTGATTTTTCTACTTTGGAATTTCTCGTAACTCGCGTTTTAGTAGATGGATTTTTACGAGGAATGATTTATTAGATCCGGAACGTAAAAAACTAAAATGTGCAATAGAGTACGAGGAAATCGAATGACAATTGTAAAAATTAGGCCCGAAAAATATGATTTTTTGAAAAATGTTCGCACAAAATTTCCGCATTTGGATGCAGATTTCACTGAAGCTGTGCTGACTACATTCACAATATACGTATCAAATAACTCAGAATCGCAAGTACTACAATCCTATATATGATTTTTTGAAAAACTTGTTTGCGGAATGAAATTAGAAGAAAATTTCAAAAAACGCTGTAAATCTGGCTTCAAAATGTCATCATCATTTAATGGTAGAAGCAGTTCAAATTTTGAAAAGTAATACATTAGTGCGATGATCCTTATTTAGTTTGCTTCTACTTTAACATTGACAGGAAAATCGAGAGAAGTGTGGTTTACTCACAAATCGAGAGAAAACAAAAAAAGACATGTTGGCTTCAACCCAGGTTTACCCATTTTTTAACATAAACATAGCCACAGCTTCCACGCAAATTATCTTTTAAGGCCAATATTTTTTGCCACGTCCAAAAACATTTCATTTTATCCAAAAATATTTAATTTGTATAATATACAATCACAAGTCGCGTGTTCTAAAAGGGTAAACCCTGGCTTCAGCTATGTTAAATTTTCAAAAATATTGGTGATATACACTCTGGAATACTAGTTTTAGATCTCACATATTTATACTTCACAATATAATGTGGAAAAAGTATTATAAGTTTATTTTGTCCACAATTAAGGGGTTATGGTCACTTATTGTGCACGAAAAATGGAATTTTTCATGAATTTTTACAAGTAATCTACCAATTTTTTACAAAAGATATTGTTTTCATCTGATTTATAATACCTTGAGCTACTTTCAGATTTTTTTTTTGTTTTTGTTGAAAATTATTGCACAGTTTTCTGACAAATGACCACCTACGAAACACTGTTTTTACTAAAGCAGTTTGCGGTGACCACTGTAGCTCGAAAACGAATAAACCGATCAGCATATATTTTTGTGGGATCATTAAGAACATAATAATCGTGTACTTAAGCGAAACGAATTAAAAAATATGCATTTAAGAAAAATGTGAACTGTAGAAGTCAAAATTTCGATTTTACCTAAAAAAGTTGAGAGTTTTTTCGCCATTAATCCGTCAAATTTTTTTTAAAAAGTCTCTTGCTTAAGTACAATCTTTTTATACGTATAATAATCCCAAAATGCTATTTTGAGAAAACCGTATTTCAAACTTCGATGTTACATACAAATCACAATGAATTTTCTCTTTCTAACGCTCATATCTCAGCTAATTTTTATCCGTTCGACATATTCTATTCTACATGTACTTTAAAATGAGTCAGCAAAAAATGTTCGCTTTCGTGAAATCTGTAAGTAACAAATTACTGTTGGCATACCCATCTTCATATTTCGACAAAATAAAACGAAAAAGATATGTGACGGTGACGTACAAAAAAAAATCAAACTCGTCAGTTCTACTTGTTATACCCTCAGCATTTATTCTAACGAGGGTATATACACTTTCATACGGGCAGAATGTGCCTCATCGAAATAATGGTTTAAGACCCCAAGTATGTTTGGACCAAATGTGTTTCAGACAGTTTGGAGTCGATTCAGCAATGTCCGTCCGTCTGTCTGTCTGGCTGGCTGGAGCGCACGATAACTCTAGAACGGATGAACCGATTCGGTTCAAATTTTGGCTTTCGTAATATTTTGCCCAAACTTAGTTTAAGTTCGAAGATGGGCTATATCGGTCCACTCCTTCCGGTACCTCCCCCACAAAAGTTCGAAAATGTTCGGAAAATTTGTGCGCACGATAACCCTTGAAGGGAGTAACCAATTTGGTCCATACTTTGCCCATCGTAAAGTGTGCACCAGACTTATATAATGTTTCAATATGGACTCAATCGGCCCACTCCTTCGGGTACTCCCACACAAAATTTGGGAAAAGTTCAGTTTAGGGTCATCTCTCGAATCGCTCTGATTTTTGTTTTAGCAACTTGTATTCACCGCCCTCCATACGACGGTTCAAGTTTTATTAGGGGCATGTCCATACTTCCTGAGAATATCGCCTGAAAGGTGCAAAAAACGAGTATGACACCGTGTGAGGCGGTTGGAGCGCAAGATAACTCTAGAACGGATCTGCCGATTCGGTCCAAAATTTGGCGTTTGTAACATTTTGTGCAAAGATAGTTTACGTTTGAAGATAAGCCATATCGGTCCACTCCTTCAAGTACCTCCCCCACAAAAGTTCAAAAATGTTTGGAAAATTTGTTCATACGGTAACTCTTGAAGGGAGTGGCCGAATTGGTCCATACTTTACGCATCCTAATGTATCTACTAGATATAGATCAAGTTCAAATATGAACTATATTTGTCCACTCCATCCGGTACCTCCCACACAAAATTTCGGATAAGTTCACTTTAAGACCTGCTATCGAATCACTTTGATTTTTGTTGAAGCAACTTGCATTCGCTGCTTCAATTATGATCGTAAACGTTTTTTCAGGGGCAAGTCCATACTTCTTGAGCAAACATCCCGAAGGGTGTAAAAGCCCCCTATGGCTCCATATGTAGTGGCTGGAAATCCACTTCCATAATGGTCAATGTAGATCCATTCCTTTTAGTATCTCCCCCGCAAAACTTTTGATCTCTAATCCTAATGCACATTTTTGTCGATTCAAATTCCCAATATTTTTAAAACCCCTAAATACATACGTTTTTTGGGAAAAATTATTTCAATATATACAGGCTGAGGGTATATCTCTGTCGGCAAAGCCGACTGACACTTTTTTACTTGTTTTTGTTTTAAATTGATAATCTGAGGGTATACTCGTACATATATTTCGGCAAAATCTACTGAAACTTTCTAAATTCTTTCTGCTGTTGTTGTTCTTTTTGATATAAGATACAGCAGATTCAATACGGAACATCAATTTTACATCGCATTGCATTACAAATTGTCTTAGAGAAAAGAACACATAAGCATATAGGGTCCTAGTATAGGAAAAGTTGAAAAATTTAGCAAATTTTATTAATTGTTAGTGGTATAGGAAATTACCCTCGGAGTCGACTCCGGAGTCGGAGTCGTGACAAAAAACTGGCCTGGAGTCGGAGTCGGAGTCGGAGTCGAAGGAAAAATGGCTCGACTCCGAAACCCTGGTACGAACTTCCACAACTACTTCAATCCTGCACGCCAACAGTAATCTTAATTCCAAATTTCAGGATTACAGCTGCATCCGATCACCGTAATCCAAATTGTACCAAAATTTGGTACCATTTAGTACTTTTCGTACCCAAAGTACGAATTTCAAAACCTACCTCTATCAACACTCCAACATTAATCGTAATTTCGAATTTCAGGATTTCAAATGTATCCGATCACAAAAATTAAAATTATACAAAATTTGGTACCATTTAGAACTTTTCGTACCCATAACTAAAAATTTCAAAAACTTCATCAATCCTACACACCAACAGTAATCCTTATTCCGAATCTTGGGATTCCAGCTATATTCGTTCACCGTACCCATGAGTACGAATTTCCACAACTACCTCAACCCTACACGCCAACAGTAATCTTAATTCCAAATTTCAGGATTACAGCGGCATCCGATCACCGTAATCCACATTGTACCAAATTTAGTACCATTTAGTACTTTTTGTTCCCACAGGTCCCAATTTCCAAACCTACCTCTATCAAACACTCCAACAGTAATCTTAATTCCAAATTTCAGAATTCCTGCTATATCCGTTCACCCAAATCCAAATTGTACCAAATTTGGTACCATTTAGTACTTTTCGTACCCAAAAGTACGAATTTCCAAAATACCTCTATCCTACACTCCGGCAGTTATCCTAATTCTAAATTTCAGGATTTCAGCTCCATCCGTTCCCCCAAATCCAAATTGTACCTTGTTTGGTACTATTTAGTACCTTTCGTACCCATATGTACGAATTTCGAAAACTACCTCCATATCTCAAACCTACACTCCAACAGTAATAGTAATTCCAAATTTCAGAATCGTTTCGCCCAAATTCAAATTGTACCAAATTTAGTACCATTTAGTACTATTCGTACACATTTTCAAAACCACCTCCTTATATCAATTTATCTTCTAAACCTTGATTTTCATTCCGAATTTTAAGATTTTAGCTCTATCCGTTCACGTAATACCAAATCGTACTAAATTTAGTAACTTTTAGTACTTTTCGTACACTAATAGTTCGAATTTCCAAAAACCCTTTGGTACACCTTTCTAACTCTTCATCAGTGAACCTCATTCCAAATTTCAGAATTCTAGCTCTTCGCGTTTGCCTAATACTAAGGGTACCATATTTAGTACCTTTTAGTACTTTTCGTACCGTTCTAGTTCGAATTTCCAAAAATCCAGCCTTATCTGACACCTTAAGACCAAGAGTGACACTCCCTCAAAATTTCAAGATTCTAGCACCAGCCGTTTAGCCTGGGCGTTGATTATGAATCAGTCAGTCAGTCAGTGAGTCATCATTACTCAACTCTTTTATAAGTATAGATGTTCATAATTTTTTCGAATATAATTTTTTTGGTCACTAAGAACCCTAAATATCAAACTATAGCTAATTCGGTCTAGAAATGCGACATAAATCGTACAAATACCTGAAATCGGGTGGTAACGTTATATAGGGGCTATTCCAAAACATTGATCTACGTCCACTAGTTTTGTTATATGAGTTTATTGACACTTAAGAACCCTGAATGTCAATTTATAGCTAAATCGGTCTGAAAATGTAGCTAAAAACGTCAAAATACCGTAAATCGGGGGTTCCGTTATATAGGGGCTATACCAAAACGTGGACCTATGTCCACAACTTTTGTTATATAACTTTATTGATACTTAAGAACCCTAAATGTCACATTATAGATAAATCGGTCTGAAAATGTAGCTAAAAACGTCAAAATATCGTAAATCGGGGGTACCGTTATATGGGGGCTATACCAAAACGTGGACCCATGTCCACAACTTTTGTTATATAAGTTTATTGACACTTAAGAACCCTAAATGTCAAATTATAGCTAAATCGGCCTGAAAATGTAGCTAAGAACGGCAAAATATCGTAAATCGGGGGTATTGTTATATGGGGGCTATACCAAAACGTGGACCTATGTCCACAACTTTTGTTATATAAGTTTATTGACACTTAAGAACCCTAAATGTCAAATTATAGCTACATCGATCTGAAAATGTAGCTAAAAACGTCAAAATACCGTAAATCGGGGGGTACCGTTATATGGGGGCTATACCAAAACGTGGTCCTATGTCCACAACTTTTGTTATATAAGTTTATTGACACTTAAGAACCCTAAATGTCAAATTATAGCTACATCGATCTGAAAATGTAGCTAAAAACGTCAAAATACCGTAAATCGGGGGGTACCGTTATATGGGGGCTATACCAAAACGTGGACCTATGTCCACAACTTTTGTTATATAAGTTAACTGACCCTTAAGAACCCTAAATGTCAAATTATAGCTAAATCGGTCTGAAAATGTAGCTAAAAACGTCAAAATACCGTAAATCGGGGGTTCCGTTATATAGGGGCTATACCAAAACGTGGACCTATGTCCACAACTTTTGTTATATAACTTTATTGATACTTAAGAACCCTAAATGTCACATTATAGATAAATCGGTCTGAAAATGTAGCTAAAAACGTCAAAATACCGTAAATCGGGGGTACCGTTATATGGGGGCTATACCAAAACGTGGACCCATGTCCACAACTTTTGTTATATAAGTTTATTGACACTTAAGAACCCTAAATGTCAAATTATAGCTAAATCGGCCTGAAAATGTAGCTAAGAACGGCAAAATATCGTAAATCGGGGGTATTGTTATATGGGGGCTATACCAAAACGTGGACCTATGTCCACAACTTTTGTTATATAAGTTTATTGACACTTAAGAACCCTAAATGTCAAATTATAGCTACATCGATCTGAAAATGTAGCTAAAAACGTCAAAATACCGTAAATCGGGGGGTACCGTTATATGGGGGCTATACCAAAACGTGGACCTATGTCCACAACTTTTGTTATATAAGTTAACTGACCCTTAAGAACCCTAAATGTCAAATTATAGCTAAATCGGTCTGAAAATGTAGCTAAAAACGGCAAAATGCCGTAAATCGGTTGGTACCGTTATATGGGGGCTATACCAAAACGTGGACCTATGTCCACAACTTTTGTTATATAAGTTTACTGACCCTTAAGAACCCTAAATGTCAAATTATAGCTACATCGGTCTGAAAATGTAGCTAAAAACGTCAAAATACCGTAAATCGGGGGGTACCGTTATATGGGGGCTATACCAAAACGTGGACCTATGTCCACAACTTTTGTTATATAAGTTTATTGACCCTTAAGAACCCTAAGTGTCAAATTATAGCTACATCGGTCTGAAAATGTAGCTAAAAACGTCAAAATACCGTAAATCGGGGGGTACCGTTATATGGGGGCTATACCAAAACGTGGACCGATATAGCCCATCATCGAACTTGACCTGCCTGCAAACAAAAGACGCATTTTCCCAAATTTTCAGCGTTCTATCTCCATTTTTGTGGATGCTAGAGTGATTACCACAGACGGACGGACGGACGGACGGACGGACGTGCACAGATCGACTCAGAATTTTACCCTGATCAAGAATATATATACTTTATAGGGTCGCAAATGAGTATTTCAATGCGTTACAAACGGAAAAACAAACTTAATATACCCTCCATACTATGGTGGAGGGTATAAAAAGTATCAGTCGGCTTTGCCGACAGAGATATACCCTCAGCCTGTGTATATTTAAACAATTTTTTTTTTCCCAAAATACGTATGTATTTAGGGGGTTTTAAATATTTTGGGCGTTTGAACCGACAAAAATTTTGATTAGGATTAAAGATAAAAAGTTTTGCGGAGGAGATACTATAAGGAATGGATCGACATTGACCGTTATGGAAATGGATCTCCAGCCAAAACATATCATGCCATAGGGGGTTTTTACACTCTTCGGGCGGTTTGCTCAAGAAGTATGGACTTGCCCCTAAAAAACTTTTACCATCGTAATTGAGGCAGCGAATGCAAGTTGCTTCAACAAAAATTAAAGTGATTTGATAGCAGGTCTTAAAGTGAACTTATCCGAAATTTTGTGTGGGAGGTACCGGATGGAGTGGACAAATATAGTCCATATTTGAACCAGATCTATATCTGGTAGATATATTAGGATGTGTAAAAAATAGACAAATTCGGCCACCCCCTTTCAATAGTTACCGTACGAACAATTTTTCCGAAAATTTTTGAACTTTTGTGGGGGAGGTACCTGAACGAGTGGACCGATATGGCTTATCTTCAAACTTAAACTATGTTTGGACAAAATATTACTAAGGCCATATTTTGGACCGAATCGGCAGATCCGTTCGAAAGATATCTTGCGCTCCAACCACCTCATACGGTGTCATAGGGGTTTTTTGCACCTTTCCTGCTATTTTTTCAGGAAGTATGGACTTGCCCCTGATGAAACTTGTACCGTCGTATGGAGGGCAGTGAATACAAGTTGCTAAAACAAAAATCAAAGCGATTCGAGAGATGGCCCTAAACTGAACTTTTCTCAAATTTTGTGTGGGAGGTACCCGAAGGAGTGGACCTATTAAGACCATATTGGAACCTCATATTACTCTGGTAGAAAGGTTACGCTATACAATGTATGAACCAAATCGGTTACTCCCTTCAAGAGTTATCGTGCGCACAAATTTTCCGAACTTTTGTGGGTGAGGTGCCGGAAGGAGTGGACCGATGTAGCTCACCTTCGAACTTAAACTAAGTTTGGGCAAAATATTACGAAAGCCAAAATTTGAACCGAATCGGTTCATCCGTTCGAGAGTTATCGTGCGCTCCAGCCAGCAGGACAGACAGACAGACAGACGGACGGACATGGCTAGATCGACTCCAAATTGTCTGAAACACATTTCGTCCAAACATACTTGGGGTCTAAAACCATTATTTAGATGAGGCACATTTTCATCGTATCAAAGTTTATATACCTTTAGCCTAAAGGCTGAGGGTATAAAAATAAGTGGTTCGACATGGAGTGCTCGACATGAGTTGATGATTGGTATGCTGAACAGCAGAATCACGGATTGGGTAAACAGATTACAGATATTGAACGAATATCAGGCAGGGGTTAGAAAAGGATATTCTACAGTGGACATAGTGGAGTCAAACAAGGATGTTCATTGTCACCAATCTTATTTGCCCTTTATTTAAATGATCTAGATGAGTATCTAGGAGGAGGACTTTATATCGATAACACCAATATCCGTTTACTACTTTATGCTGACGATATAGTTATATTGGCAGACAATCCGAAAATACTACAACGAATGATAAATAATTTGGAATCTTATTGTGAAAAATGGGGGATGGAGGTAAATCGATCTAAATCTGAGATAATGTTCTTTAGGAGAGGTGGTAAACTATCGGCTGGAGATAAATGGACATACAAAGGTGATATGCTAAGAATAGTAAACGAGTATAATTATCTCGGAATAATTATAACACCGAAATTGTTCTTTACTAAACACCTTACAAAAAAAGAAGAGATCGTGAAAGTATCCTTAGGCTCAACATGGAAACACTTTGTTTCAAGGCCCTCAGTGAGTCTAACAGCGAAGTGGAAAATGTTCCTAGCTGTTTGTCGATTAGTGCATAGTTATGGAGCTCAAATATGGGGTCATTCATATTTCGAGCTGGTTGACAAACTATATCGTTTCTTCATTAAGAAACTACTTCGACTTCCCGATTCTACGCAAAATTATGTAATAGCATTGGAAACTGGATATTTGACAAAAGTTTTATTCGAGCTTCAAAGTCACAGGCTGCCCCATTTATTGGCCTTGAAACTTGTCAATAAGAATTTGTCCTGGTTTAAGGATTTCAATACGCAACGTACGTCATATAACGTCGAACATAGTGACATTATGCTAAATAAGAGAAACTGGGAGGTGGCCGGAAAAAGCCTGCTGATACAAATGCAATATAGTGTTCGTAATGACTTCATACGAAATGCCCGTATAAGTGAAAATATAATATATAAACACCTCAATCTTAATATCGGCACATTCTATTGTAACGCAAACTACAGACAAGAGCAAATCTCATTGATTATGAAAGCTAGGGGTAATTTATTCTGGCTAAACTCTCACAAAAATAGAGCAAGGGATGGACAATGCTGTTCCCTATGCAACTTAAGAGAACCCGAAACAATAGTTCATTTTATTGGACGATGCCCAGTACTAAACATAATTCGTATAAAATACCTCAATACAAATCAATTGTCGCAAGATGAAATTATCACAATTTTAAACGGCGGTGAAGTTTGTTGCTGGTCCCAACTGTATAAGTTCTTAAAAGAAGCTTTGAGATACAGAAAAATATTAACAGATGAATTCAATTATTAACTTAATATTATTTTAAAATAAAGGAACAATTGAATTGAATTGAAAAATATTGCAATTAAATTGCAAAAAGGATGCATTTTCAGGGATTGGAACAACAACGGGTGATGTTAAGTGCTGCGTATGCGGCTGCTGCTCCGTCCCTGCTCGGACCAAACGAATCCTGGGTATGGTACAGAAAAACGTTACAAATACAAACATGTGTACACTGAGGTAGTAGCTGCTGGCCGGAACACGGATTTTGTGTGATTCCGGGTCAATCCGATACGAAAGAACCCGCTGCCGTGGGATTGTACATAGTACATAGAACCGGTCCTAGTGAAATTGCGCCACATGTGTAGTTCTCTAACCCTCAAAGCACCTCTGCCTTTTTATTTTAACTGGTAATTTATTTGTAGAAATAGCCAACTTAGATAAGGCTTGGATCATCTTTGAGCTGTCGAATGCAGCCTTACAGTTAATAGCAAGGTGGAATGTCTCGATTTGTTATGTTTACATATATCATTGTCTTTCCCACAATCTGATGTAAATTGAAGATCTAGGTGATTTCCCATTCATAAAACCGCGGTCTGGAAGAGTCTAAACATTAGAACCTCAAGTTTTTTATTGTTTTATTAGTTGAACATATGGTGAGGACAATTAAAACTATTAGAAATAGAAGCAGATATTACATTTTTCTACAATTTTCAAATAACTATTCGTCTAATTGTATATCAATAATTACATTTCAAACGCTCCCCTCTAACCAGGACAAAATCCCCATAAATTTCCTTACAATTTTCACAAACATTTCTAACTCTCCGCCAAACACATTTTCACGCTAATCGCCAAAAAAGTAAATACTAGTATTTTTAAGCTTTTAGTAAATTACAACAATTAATCATACGCTCCATAACGAACAAAAATCTCAAATTGGCTGCGACGACGACGACTACAATGTTTAACGCTGTATTTAACCCGCCGAACCTGTTCCAGTCAAGAGATTTTTTTCCTACTTATTGACCACAGTTGCCAACATCAAGTAAGAGTCTGGCAGCAGACAGCATCAGTGCCAAAACTGTTTGTTGTTGGCAAATAAATGTTAACATTAACAACAACAACGGCAACAACTACAACATCTTAACGTTAATGCGGGCAATTACCAAAACGTCTATGGAAGAGAAAGAACGTTCGCACAACGCAAAGTGCGGATGAGTTAAATGTACAACATTTACAAAATATAGAATTATTCTGCAGCTATTGTTGCGTTGTTGGTTGTTTAGTTGTTGCTTTGCATTGTCGAATCGTAATACTGCCAAAAACATTGCAAATTTATAGCTTAAGTAGTTGATGGTGCTGGCAGACGGACGGAGAGACAGACCGCCAATTGTTTCCTTTCCAAGAAATAACAAAATAAAATATTTCGCATGTGGAATGTTTATTCGTTTTTTCTTCTTCATCTTTTTTCTTTCGCCTGAGCTAAAGAGCCTGTTGCGAAAGAAGTTCTTCGAATATTGAGATGTGCATTAGCGGGGAAAGCAGCAGCAACAGAAACGAATGTGGTTAACATAAGCTTAAATAACATCAATCTTCATGGCTTAAATGAACAATAAAACAAATAAATTGTAAACAGAAACAAAATAAATAGCTAGCCGGGTAGTTGAGGAACCAATGTAATGGATATGTAACGAAATGTTGACGTCCTACAAAATATTCAGTAAAAAATCCACGTTTATTGGTATGATGGCCGACGACGAAAATAATTATTACAAAATCCACGTTTATTGGTCTGATGGCCGATGACGAAAATAATTATTAAAAAATCCACGTTTATTGGTCTGATGGGCGATGGAAAAATTTTCATTAAAAAATCTACGTTTATTGGTCTGATGGGCGATGAAAAAATATTCTATAAAAAATCCACGTTTATTGGTCTGATGGGCGATGAAAAAATATTGATTTAAAAATCCACGTTTATTGGTCTGATGGCCGATGAAAAAATATTCAATAAAAAATCCACCCTTATTAGTCTGCTGACCGATGAAAAAATATTCAATAAAAAATCCACGTTTATTGGTCTGATGGGCGATGAAAAAACATTCTTTAAAAAATCCACGTTTATTGGTCTGATGGGCGATGAAAAAATATTCTTTAAAAAATCCACGTTTATTGGTCTGATGGGCGATGAAAAAATATTCTTTAAAAAATCCACGTTTATTGGTCTGATGGGCGATGAAAAAATATTCTTTAAAAAATCCACGTTTATTGGTCTGATGGGCGATGAAAAAATATTCTTTAAAAAATCCACGTTTATTGGTCTGATGGGCGATGAAAAAATATTCTTTAAAAAATCCACGTTTATTGGTCTGATGGGCGATGAAAAAATATTCTTTAAAAAAATTCACGTTTATTGGTCTGATGGCCGTTGAAAAAATATTCTTTAAAAAATCCACGTTTATTGGTCTGATGGCCGATGGAAAAATATTCTTTAAAAAATTCTCGTTTATTGGCTTGATGGCCGATGACAAAATATTCTTCAAAAATCCACGTTTATTGGTCTGACGGGCGATGAAAAATATTTACAAAAAATCCAAATTTATTGGTCTGATGGCCGATGAAAAAAATATTCTTTAAAAAATCCACGTTTATTGGTCTGATGGCCGATGAAAAAATATTCTTTAAAAAATTCTCGTTTATTGGCTTGATGGCCGATGACAAAATATTCTTCAAAAATCCACGTTTATTGGTCTGAAGAGCGATGAAAAATATTTATAAAAAATCCAAATTTATTGGTCTGATGGCCGATGAAAAAAATATTCTTTAAAAAATCCACGTTTATTGGTCTGATGGCCGATGAAAAAAATATTCTTTAAAAAATCCACGTTTATTGGTCTGATGGCCGATGAAAAAAATATTCTTTAAAAAATCCACGTTTGTTGGTCTGATGGCCGATGAAAAAAATATTCTTTAAAAATCCACGTTTATTGGTCTGATGGCCGATGAAAAAAATATTCTTTAAAAAATCCACGTTTATTGGTCTGATGGCCGATGAAAAAAATATTCTTTAAAAAATCCACGTTTATTGGTCTGATGGCCGATGAAAAAAATATTCTTTAAAAAATCCACGTTTAATGGTCTGATGGCCGATGAAAAAAATATTCTTTAAAAAAATCCACGTTTATTGGTCTGATGGCCGATGAAAAAATATTCTTTAAAAAATCCACGTGTATTGGTCTGATGGCCGATGAAAAAAATATTCTTTAAAAAATCCACGTTTATTGGTCTGATGGCTGATGAAAAAATATTCTTTAAAAAATTCACGTTTATTGGTCTGATGGCCGATGAAAAAAATATTCTTTAAAAAATCCACGTTTATTGGTCTGATGGCCGATGAAAAAAATATTCTTTAAAAAAATCCACGTTTATTGGTCTGATGGCCGATGAAAAAAATATTCTTTAAAAAATCCACGTGTATTGGTCTGATGGCCGATGAAAAAAATATTCTTTAAAAAATCCACGTTTATTGGTATGATGACCGATGAAAAAATATTCTTTAAAAAATCCACGTTTATTGGTCTGATGGCCGATGAAAAAATATTCTTTAAAAAATCCACGTGTATTGGTCTGATGGCCGATGAAAAAAATATTCTTTAAAAAATCCACGTTTATTGGTCTGATGGCTGATGAAAAAATATTCTTTAAAAAATTCACGTTTATTGGTCTGATGGCCGATGAAAAAAATATTCTTTAAAAAATCCACGTTTATTGGTCTGATGGCCGATGAAAAAAATATTCTTTAAAAAAATCCACGTTTATTGGTCTGATGGCCGATGAAAAAAATATTCTTTAAAAAATCCACGTTTATTGGTCTGATGGCCGATGAAACAAATATTCTTTAAAAATCCACGTTTATTGGTCTGATGGCCGATGAAAAAAATATTCTTTAAAAAATCCACGTTTATTGGTCTGATGGCCGATTAAAAAATATTCATTAAAAAATCCACGTTTGTTTGTCTGATGACCGATGAAAAAATATTCTTTAAAAAATCCACGTTTATTGGGGTGTTGTTCCTTGAAAAATATTCTATAAAAAATCCACGTTTATTGTTGGGATAATAATTACCGACTACCCTATTAGCATTACTCCAAAGTAACAAACGGATTATTAAACCCACAATACCGTCCCCTTAACTTCAAAGTACAAAGCAAATCTGTAACCCTGTTGTTTTTTTTTTTTTCTAAAATGCGATGCATTACAAGCATTTAAAGATGCAACCAACCGAAAGAAAAGAACATTTAAAAAATGGAAAAGGGTATAATAAGTTTGTTTTCCCAAAAATTCATGTAACGCCGCGAAATATTCGTCGTAGACCCCTCATGTGGTATACCAAACTTCATATCTCGACGAGATAAAGCGATTTAGCGATGTGTGTCCGTCCGTCCGTCCGTCCGTCTGTCCGTCCATTAAAAATTGTAATCAAGCTAGAGGCCGCAATTATGGACCGATTGTCACGAAATTTAGTATGGAGGTCGGGTTTGGACCAGAATAGAACTGATTAGTTTTTGGCGATGATCGTGAAATGTTAAAGGGATGAAATGGACCAAAAACAAAATTTTTGCTCGATTTTGTAGCCGCTCTGTAGGTCGCAATAATAGTCCGATCGGCGCGAAATTTTAAACGTAGTTTTGGTTTGAGATGAAGAAGTAGCGTGCAAGTCAACGGTATGATCGGATAATATTTAGCGGGTTAAATTGATCAAAACTTTTGTGTGAAAATTGGTAAAATTTCTAATGCACATCTTATAACAGCTAGCCCGGAAAGCTAGTGCACAGGGATAGTGGTATAGGGTATCACATGGTCGGCCCCGTCCGACTATAGTCTGTTCTTACTTGTTTTTTATTATTTTTGTAAAAAAAGGGAATAACAAATCGAAATCGAACTACTCCTCTAGTCAAGCAAACACCACCGGACATGGTGGGGTGGGGCATTTAGCCAAGTAGTTGGGTAAAAAGGTTCAGTTGATTTCATTTCATCGCTGGTATTGGGGTGGCCACTACGGTCGCGGTCATCACCGTCATCATCAACTTCTTTGCAGCTATGTTCATATATTGTTCAAGCTTAAAAGGTTACCAGCCCAGTGAAGTGAATGACCATGATTTTGAATTTAAAGCCCATGAACAAAAACACCAACACAAAAATAAAGGAGTGTTGTTTTATTTCTGGCGGTGTCTTGGTTTGCCGGCTAGCCAAACAATCAGGCAGCCGACGATGATGGAAAACCTAGCATACACCGGTGCACAATACTATATGGATGGATAGATGACTGGACACATTGTGGTTAGGGAAAGACCAAAAGACATTGAGCATAGTTTTGTGGTCAAAAGGTTAACATAAGAAAAAACAACAACCCGACAAGAAATAAATAAACAACAAGCGAAGAACATAACTTGGCAATTGCCAAAGTGTTGGGGTGTCGGCTACAAACATCCTCGTGGTATTGGATATATGTATTCGCGTATATTCATGCGTATGTGTGTGTGTCGGTGGACAAGTTGGCAGTTAAAAAGGTGGCTTATTACATTTGGCATATGTTGCCAACAAGCCAACTGGCAAAATAATCAACAAAACCTGTGAATCACCATGCCGCCCTCCTGCAATCATTGCTTAACCGAATCTAATCAACTCCTTTCACATTGTATTATCTTTAAAGGCAGCAGCATTATTTCAGCTCAAAATGAAGAAAATATCTGGTAAGGAACGCAACATTATGCCAAGTGATTTTCAGCAAACATGTTCTTAACATTCCATCCATCAAACATTACGAAATGTTTTCTTAGTACAGGATCTACTAAGATTGCAGGGTATATTAAGGTTGTCGCACGGCTGAACCAACAGACCAATAAACATGGTTTTTAAGGAATAATTTTTCAAGGAATACCACCCCAATAAACGCGATTTTTTAAAGAATATTTTCCAAGGAACACCACCCCACTAAACGCTGATTTTTTAAAGAATATTTTTCAGGGAACAACACCCCAATAAACGTGGATTTTTTAAAGAATATTTTTTCAAGGAACACCACCCCAATAAACGTGGATTTTTATACCCTACACCACTATGTGGTGGAAATAATGGTCGTATACCCATACTTATATATACCAAAATGAATGTCTCGACGAGCTGAGTCGATCTGGCTATGTGTGTCCGTCCGTCAGTCCGTCCGTCTGTCCATCTAAACCTTGTAATCACGCTACAGGTCGCAATTTTGATCGGATCGTCACGAAATGTTGGATGTTAATGGGGCTCCCGGAGGGGAAGAAGCCTATTGATTTTGGTGATGGTCGGATAATACTTAGGGGTCGGAATGGGCAAAAAGCTTATGTGGATAGAAAGACAACGTTTTTTTCCACAGCGAATATCTCAGCTTCTATACGGGGTATACCAAAAGCAAAACCTGACAATAAAAGTAGAAAATATCACCTTTCTAATGATGTAAAGTAGGTTCTCGTAGGCGATCAAACAACGAAGATATCACAATAGTCGCAAATACAACCCAAATTTTCATTTTTGCTATTTTAATTATAATGACGAATATCACAGCTTTGGTTGGGGACTTTCCAAAAGCAAAGCCTGGTTATGAAAGTAGAAGATCCCATCTTTACAATGATGTAAACTAGCTCGGCGTAGGTGACCAAATAACGGAGATATCGCTATAGTCGGTAATATATCGCATTTTTCCACTTTTTTGGAAATCACGCTACAGGTCTCAATTTTGATCGGATCGTCACGAAATTTTGAGGGTTAATGAGGTCACACAGATGAAGAAGCCTATTGATTTTGGTGATGGTCGGATAATATTTAGGGGTCGTAATGGGCAAAAAACTTATTTGGAGAAAATAATATGGGGTATACCAAAAGCAAAACCTGGTAATGAAAGTAGAAAATATCGCCTTTCTAATGATGTAACGTAGGTTCTCGTAGGTGATCAAACAACGAATATATCGCAATAGCCGCTAATAGAACCCAACTTTTTATTTTTGCGATTTTAATAATAATGACGAATATCACAGCTTCGGTTGGGGATCTTCCAAAAACAAAGTCCGGCTATTAAAGTAGAAAATCCCATCTTTACATTGATGCAAAGTAGGTTGGCGTAGGTTGCCACATAACGGAGATATCACAATAGTCGGCAATACATCCCATTTTTTAATTTTTTTGTAATTACTACAGGTCACAATTTTGATCGGATCGTCACGAAATTTTGGGGGTTAATGGGGATTCTACAGAGAAAGAAGCCTATTGATTTTGGTGATGGTCGGATAATATTCAGGGGTCGGAATGGGAAAAAACTTATTTGGAGAAAAAGTCAACGTTTTACTTCAAAGCGAATATCTCCACTTCTAAAAGAAGTATATCAAAAGCAAAACCTGCTAATGAAAGTAGAAAATATCACCTTTGCAACGATGTTACGTAGGTTGTCGTAGGTGGTCAAACAACGAAGATATCGCAATAGCCGCTAATAGAACACAACTTTTCATTTTTGCGATTTTAATAATAATGACGAATAAATATCACAGCTTTGGTTCGGGACCTTACAAAAGCAAAGTCTGACAATGAAAGTAAAAAATCCCATCATTACAATGATGTAAAGCAGGTTGGCGTAGGTATCCAAATAACGGAGATATCGCAATAGTCGGTAATACATCCCATTTTTCCACATTTTTAGAAATCACGCTACAGGTAGAAATTTTAATTGGGTCGTCACAAAATTTTGGGTGTTATTGGGGGTCCCACAGAGGAAAAAACCTTTTGATTTTGGTGATGGTCGGATAATATTCAGGGGTCGGAATGGGAAAAAACTTATTTGGAGAAAAAGTCAACGTTTTACTTCAAAGCGAATATCTCCACTTCTAAAAGAAGTATATCGAAAGCAAAACCTGGAAAGGAAAGTAGAAAATATCACCTTTACAACGATGGGAAGTAGGTTGTCATAGGTGGTCAAACAACAGAGATATCGCAATAGTCGGTAATGCATGCCTTTTTCAGTTTTTTGCAATCACACTACGAGATTTTGATCGGATCCTCACGAAATTTTGGGGGTTGATGGGGGTCTAACAGAGAAAGAAGCCTATTGATGGTTGGCATACATCCCACTTTTCCATTTTTTATTTGGGTTGTACTGTCGATGCACTTAAATGCGTTTCAAAAAAATTTACCTGTGTTAATGAAGACATTCATTCATTATTAGTCAAAAGCTTTTGAACAGGGGTAGTGGTGTAGGGTATCACATAGTCGGCCCCGACCCGACTATAGCCTTGGCTCACTTGTTTAAAGAATATTTTTCAAGGAACACCACCCCAATAAACGTGGATTTTTTAAGAATATTTTTCAAGGGCACCCCAATAAACGCGGATTTTTTTAAGAATATTTTTTCAAGGAACACCACCCCAATAAACGTGGATTTGTTAAAGAATATTTTTTCAAGGAACACCACCCCAATAAACGTGGATTTTTTAAAGAATATTTTTTCAAGGAACACAACCCCAATAAACGTGGATTTTTTAAAGAATATTTCTTCAAGGACAATCTGACCAATAAACGTGGATTTTTAAAGAATATTTCTTCAAGGACAATCTGACCAATAAACGTGGATTTTTTAAAGAATATTTTTTCAAGGACAATCTGACCAATAAACGTGGATTTTTTAAAGAATTTTTTTCAAGGACAATCTGACCAATAAACGTGGATGTTTTAAAGAATATTTTTTCAAGGAACACCACCTCAATAAACGTGGATTTTTTAAAGAATATTTGTTTAAGGAACACCAACCCAATAAACCTGGATTTTTAAAGAATATTTTTTTAAGGAACACCACCCCAATAAACGTGGATTTTTTAAATAATATTTGTTTAAGGAACACCAACCCAATAAACCTGGATTTTTTAAAGAATATTATTTCAAGGAGCACCACCCCAATAAACGTGGATTTTTTAAAGAATATTTGTTTAAGGAACACCAACCCAATAAACCTGGATTTTTTAAAGAATATTATTTCAAGGAGCACCACCCCAATAAACGTGGATTTTTTAAAGAATACTTTTTCAAGGAACACCTCCCCAATAAACGTGGATTTTTTAACGAATAGTTTTTAAGGAACACCACCCCAATAAACATGGATTTTTTAACGAATAGTTTTTAAGAAACACCACCCCAATAAACGTGGATTTTTAAAGAATATTTGTTTAAGGAACACCAACCCAATAAACCTGGATTTTTTAAAGAATATTATTTCAAGGACAATCTGACCAATAAACGCGGATTTTTAAAGAATATTTTTTAAGGAACACCACCTCAATAAACGTGGATTTTTTATAGAGCATTTTTCAAGGACCAACACGCCAATAAACGTGGATTTTTTAAAGAATATTTTTTCAAGGAACACCACCCCTATATACCTGGATTTTCTAAAGAATATATTTTCAAGGAACATCAGACCAATAAACGTGGATTTTTTTAAACAATATTTTTTCAACGAACCTCAGACCTTATACCTTTTGAAACTGAAAACGTTTCCCATATCTTCTTTCAACACTCGCATATCAGATTATTTGTTGACCAACTTTTCCGCCTATCCCCTCTGACTAAGCTTTTCCTAATTTCTATTTCTTGATATCCTAATAGGGTATTTAAACTTCGTCTTTACCTCAACCTCATGTTTCCATTAGCTTTCCCTTACGTGGTGGTCAATCTTTTGTGGTCACTTTGACATTATGGCTCCTCCATTGCAACAACTACAACCGAACAAACAAAAAGCAGATAATGAAGCCCATGATTAATTATAACCATGGCCAAATGACCAAAAAATAACCAACAAAAATCTTGATAAAAATTCTTATCCACCCAAAACTGGCAAGTACTCGCCACACACACAATAGCATCCAACATCCTTTTTCGAAGATTATGTTGGTTTGCAGAATATGTTTTTTTTTATTGGTTGTCCATGTGCGTTAAACTGGAAAAACACTTGTCCACCTGATTGTCAATTGTTTGGGACAGGTATTTTGGCAGCGAAAAATGACTAAATGACCAAAAATTAATAACTGTTTACCCACCACCAGCTATGCAAGTTTTCTTTACAGCGAAACTTAAATAGTTAGATAGCCAAACATATTTATTGGGGATATTTGTGTGTCTTTGTTGTATTTCTTTTTTTAAGTTGGCTGAGGAAATTCTTTGAAGTCTTCACGATGTCTTCTGTAGACAGGAAAAGACCTCTTGTTTTTAGAAGAAGATCTCTTGTGCTCTTCTATAGACGGAAGAAGACCTCTTGAGGCCTTCTATAGACCTATGAAGTCCACTCGAGGCCTCTTTTAGACGGAAAATATCTCTTGAGGTCTTCTATAGACCTATTGAGGTTTTCTATATGACCATTTGAGGTCATCTGTGAGCAGAAGACCTCTTGATGTCTTTTACAGATGGAAAAAGACCTATTGAGGTCTTTTGTAGTCCGTAGAAGACCATTTAATGTATAATATAGACCACAGAAAACCTCCTGAGGTTTTCTATAGACCGAAGGAAACATCTTGAATTTTTCTACAGACAGAATAAGACTTTGAGGCCTTAAGGTAATCTATATGAAGAAGACCTCTTGAGCTTTTCTATGGGCTAAACATATTTTTACGGACAGAAAAAAGCCTCTTGAGATTTTCTATAAACCGAAAAAAATCCTCTTAAGGTCTGTTATAGACCGAAGAAGACGTATTCAGGACTTCTATTGAAGTATTCTATAGTTCGCAGATGATCTCTTGAGGTCTTCTGTATACGGAAAAACACATTTTGAAGTGTTCTATAGTCCGACAAAAAAATGTAATGCCTTCTATAAAAAAAATTCTTGGGCTTTTCTATAGAAAATATTTTATTTGATAGAAGAAAGATTCTTGAGGTTTTTTTAGACCGAAGAAAATTTCTTAAGATCTTCTATAGACCGAATAAGACGTATTCAGGACTTCTATAGAATGAAAAAGACATCTAGAGACAGAAAAATATCTCTTGAGGTCTCCTATAGAGAGATGAAGGCATTTTGAAGTCAACTTCAGACAAAAGAAGGCCTCTGGAGTTCTTCTATAGATTTTTTAGAGATTTCTTAAAGTTTTTATTTGCAAAAAGACGCCTAGAAGTATATTCTAAACAGAAAAAGACCTCTTGAGTCTTCTATAAAACAACGAAGACCTCCTAAAGTCTTCTATAAACCTATTCAGGTATTCTATAGACCGAAGAACACATCTTGAGGTCTTTCATAGACAAAAGACGAACTCTTGAGGACTTTTATAGATCGAAAAAAGACCTATTGATGTCTTCGGTAGACCAAAGAAGAAATCTTGAAGACTTCTATACACCAAAGAAGAAATCTTGAAGTCTTCCATAGTTTCATAAAGACCTCTTGAAGTCTCCGATAAAGACCTCTTGAGGTATTCTATAGACCTAAGAAGGCGTATTCGGGACTTCTGCAGTCCGAAGAAGCCCTCTTGAGGTTTTCTATACACCAAAAAAGACTTATTGATTTCTTCTATAGATCGATAAAGACCTCTTGATGTTTTCTATAGATCGAAGAAGGCCTCTGGAGGTATTCTACAGATCGAAGAAGGCGTATTTACGACTTCGGTAGACTGAAGATGACCTCTTGATGTCTTCTGTACATTAAAGAAGATATACAAAAAATACCTCTTGAGGTCTTCTATAGACAGAAGAAACCCTTTTAAGGTAGTCAGAAGAACGCCTCTTGAGGTCTTCTGTAAACAGAAGGCAAAAGAAGGTCTCTTGAGGTCTTCTGCAGACCGAGAAAGGCCACATGGGATCTCCTATATACAGAAGAACACCTTTTGACGTACTCTGTAGACAAAAGACGACTTCTTGAGGTATTCTATAGACAGAAGAAAAACTTTTGATGTTTTCTATACAGAAGAAGATCTGATTAGGTACTCCATTGACAGAACACGACCACTTGAGGAATTCCAGAGACAGAAGACCTCTTTAAGTCTTCCATAGACAAAAGAAGAGCTGTTGAGATCTTCTGTAGACCGAGAAATACCACTTGCGATCTTCTACAGACAGAAGACCTCTTGAGATCTTCTATCAACAGAAGAAACCCTCTTGAGGTCTCCATAAACTGAAAAAGACCACTTGGAGAAGACTTCTTGAAGTCTGCCATAGACCGAAGAAGACCCCTTAAAGTCTTCTTTAGTCCGAATACTAAAAAACTACCTTTTTGGGTCTTTCATGGACAGAAAAGACCACTTGAGGTCTTTTATAGACAGAAGAATATATCTTGAGGTGTTCTGTGGACAGAAGAAGATATAGAGCTTTTATACGCAAAAGAAAACATTTTGAGGTCTGCTGTAGACCGAAGAAGACGTCTAGACGACTTCTATGCTCCGAAGAAAACGTATTGAAGTCTTCTGTGGACAGAAAAAGACCTTTTGATGTCTTCTGTTAACAGAAGAAGGCCTGGTGAGGTCTTCTATATAGTTGTTCCAAAACCTCCCGGAAGGGACAAGGGAGACTTCTCTTGAGGTGAGGTCTTCTGCATACCGAAAAACCTCTTGAGGTCTTCTGTGGTCAGAAGAAGACCTCTTGGGAGCTTTTACAGACAGAAGAAAACATCTTGAGGTCTTCTGCAGACAGGAGAAAGCCTCTAGTGGTATTTTTTTATATTGGAAAAGACTTCGTGAGGTCTTCCATAGACATATGAATTCTTCTTCAAACAGGAGAAAGCTTTTTGAGGTCTTCTACAGTTCGGAAAAAAACTAGTGAAATCTCCCATAGACAGAATAATAACTCTTAAGGTCTTCTTTAGACCGAAGAATACCTCATAAGGTCTTCTATTAACAGAAGGAGACCTCGTGAAGACTCTGTAGAAAAAGCAAGACCTCTTGCGGTCAACCATATACAAAAGAAGCCTTTTTGTGGTCTGTCATTGGCACAAGAAGACCTTCTATATAAAAAAGGAGATCTCTTGAGGTCTTCAATCGACCGAAAAAAAAGCTTATTGAGGTCTTCTATAGACAGAAAACCTTTTTTGGGTAGTCAAAAGAAGACCTCTTAAGGTCGACCTCCTATAGACGGAGACCTCCTATAGACGAACCTCCTATAGACGGAAGAAGACCTTTTGAGGGCTTTTATAGACAGAAGAAGACCTCTTGAGGGCTTTTATATACGGAAGAAAGCATTTGGACAGAAGACGACTTCTTGAGGTCTTCTATAGACAAGTGAAGATCTCTCGAGGTATTTTATAGACAGAAGAAAATCTCTTGAAGTCATCTATCGACAGAAGAAACCCTCTAGATGTCTTCCATAGACAGAAGAAGACTCCTTAAGGTCTTCCATAGACAGAAGAAGACCTCTTGAGGTCTTTAATAGACAGAAGAAGACCTCTTGAGCTCTTCCATAGATATACAAAAAAGATGTCTTTAGGTCTTCTATCGACCGAAGAAGACTTATTGAGGTCTTCTAGAGACAGAAGAAAACCTTTTGAGGTAGAAAGAAGAGGGCCTCTTCAGGTCTTCTGTAGACCTACAAAGACCACTAGAGATCTCCTGTGACAGAAGAAGACCTTTTGAGGGCTTTTATAGACAGAAGAAGACCTCTTGAAATCTTCTGTAGACCGAGAAAGACCACTAGAGATTTCCTATAGACAGAAGAAGACCTCTTGAGGACTTTTGTAGACAGAAGAAAACCTCTTGAAGTCATCTATAGACAGAAGAAGACTTCTTGAGGTCTTCCATAGACAGAAGAAGACCTCTTGAGGTCTTTAATAGACAGAAGAAGGCCTCTTGAGCTCTTCCATATATATACAAAAAAGATGTCTTTAGGTCTTCAATCGACCGAAGAAGACTTATTGAGGTCTTCTAGAGACAGAAGAAAACCTTTTGATGTAGAAAGAAGAAGGCCTCTTCAGGTCTTCTGTAGACCTACAAAGGCCACTAGAGATCTCCTATCGACAGAAGAAGACCTTTTGAGGGCTTTTATAGACAGAAGAAGATTTCTTGAGATCTTCTGTAGACCGAGAAAGACCACTTGAGATTTCCTATAGACAGAAGAAGATCTCTTGAGGTCTTTAATAGATAGAAGAAGACCTCTTGAGGTCTTCTATCGACCGAAGAAGACTTATTGAGGTCTTCTAGAGACAGAAGAAAAACTTTTGAGGTAGTCAGAGGAAGACCTCTTCAGGTCTAGACCTACAAAAACCACTAGAGATTTCCTGTAGACAGAAGAAGACCTTTTGAGGGCTTTTATAGACAGAAGAAACCCTCTTGAAGTCATCTATAGACAGAAGAAGACCTCTTGAGGTCTTTAATAGACAGAAGAAGACATACAAAAATGACCTCTTCAGGTCTTCTATCGACCGAAGAAGACTTATTGAGGTCTTCTAGAGACAGAAGAAAACTTTTTGCGGTAGTCAGAAGAAGACTTCTTCAGGTCTTCTGTAGACCTACAAAGACCACCAGAGATCTCCTGTAGACAGAAGAAGAACTTTTGAGGGCTTTTATAGACAGAATTCTTGAGGTTTTCTTTAGACAGAAAACTACTTCTTGAGGTATTCTATATACAGAAGAAGACCCCTTGATGTCTTCCCTTGACAGAACAAGACCACTTGAGGACTTCCATAGACAAAAGGACCTCTTAAAGTCTCCATAGACAAAAGAAGACCTGTTGATGTCTTCTGTAGACCGAGGAATGCCAATTGCGATCTTCTATAAACAAAATACCTCTTGAGGTTTTCCATCAACAGAAGAAACCCTCTTGAGGTCTCCATAAGCTGAAGAAGACCACCTGAAGAAGACTTTTCTACATCTGCTATAGACCCAAGAAGTCCCCTTGAAGTCTTCTTTTGTCCGATGAAACCCTCTTGAGCTCTTCTATAGGCAAAATAAGACCTCTTTGTGTCTTTCGTGGACAGAAGAAACTTCTTGAGGGCTTTTATAGACGGAAGAATATATCTTAAAGTCTGGTATAGACCGAAGACGTCTAGATGTCTTACATATTCCGCAGAATCTCTATTTAAGCCTTCTGTGGTCAGGAGAAGTCATTTTGTGGAGAGAAGAAAAACTCATTATGGCTTTATAGCCATAAGAAGACATATTGAGGACTTCTACAAACAGAAGAAAGTATTTTGAGTTCTTTTGGAGAAAAGAGGAAGCTTCTTGAGAACTCCTTTATACCGGAAAAGACCTTGTGAAGTTTTCATAGACAAAAGAAGACATCTTGATATCTTCCACAGACAGGAGAAGGTTTCTTGGGGTCCGCTATAGACCGGAAAAACCTAGTGAATCTTCCATAGTCCGAAGAATACCTCTTGAGGTTTGTATGAATGTCTTGAGGTCTTCTATAGACAGTAGATGGCCTTCAGAGGTCTTCTATAGACAGAAGATGACCTTCAGAGGTCCTCTATAGACAGAAGAATACCTTTTGCTTTCAAAAGACTGAAGAAAACATCTCAAGGTCTTCTACAGGCAGAATATTACCCCTTGAGGTCTTCCATAGACTGAAAAAAACTTATTCAATATTTCTATAGACAGAAAAAGACCTCTGGAGGTCTGGAGAAATTACATCATACGGTCTTGTAGTGGACTGATTAACTAAATTTCAATTCTTCAGGTCTTCTATAGTCGAAAGTCCTCAGAGCCTCCGTCTGATGCTGTTAAACAATACCTTTCCCATAAGGATAACTAAGCAGGTTACCGGAAGTGGCGCCCCAAAACATGTTATAAATTGCTGTAGCGATTTAGCCTTCTTTTGTAAACCAAAACGTTCGACATTCATCAATACTCTAATAAAAGTAGATACATAAATATGCCTCTCTCTCCTCTCTCTCGCCACAGTTTTCAATGGCGATCAAAGTTAATTGCCTGCTTTGATTGTCAGAATTGTCCATCATTATATTAATGCTAACATTACTACGACAATCTCGACTCGACTTCTTTTTCTACAACTACTACGAAGGAATCTTGAAGAAATTTGAAGAGGAACTTCATCATAATGTCATCACTTATGCATGATGTGAGCTGGGCATGAGCACGACATAGAATGATGGTTTTTTGGCTCCTTCTTTGTTGTATTTCTTGTTTTGGGAGGGATCGTTTTTTTTGTTTTTTTTGCTTAGCCAGATCCGATAGTAAATCAAAACAAAGCAAAACAGAAAGTTGTATGATGATGATCAACAGTATTCATTCACTTACCTGCGGATTTCATCTTCATCATCGTGAGGGGCAAGTGTGGTAGTGGAACCTTAAACAAGTTCGTCGCATAAATCTCTGTTACAGATTCACTTGTAAGTAGGGAGACCTTTCCTGCCACAGATACTTGGGCAATCGGGCAGTTTACTTGATGGCCGGACGAAATGTTTTCATCATCGTTGTAGATTTTTTCATGTTTTTTGTGTCATTTTTTTCCTCCTTTGACTTTTAATTGATGGTCAATTTTATTGGCTTTTATTTTCAATTGTTGACATTTCCTCATTTTTTGTGCCCGCTTGATTCGTGTGTTGTAGATGTTGTCAGGTTAGTTTCGTTTCATTTTTTGTCCTTGCCGTTTCTCTGAGCTTATGAACAATTTATTAGCGCCTGAACTGTTGGTGGGCCAAGTGTTTCTTTTAAGGTTTTCTGTGGCGTTTTTGTTTTACAAGTTGTTGCCCCCTTTTGGGACAGGTGTTGTTATGCTTGTGCGAAGATCTTCAATCAAATCGAATTGGAATATAATTTTTTTTTTTCACTCCCTATCATAAATATTGACTTACGATTTTAGGAAGTTGTATAGACACATCCATTTTTTTTTTTTTTTTTGAAATAAAATCAATTATCTGGAAGGACCAGTATTCCAAAAAGGGTTGATCTGTTAAACCACATTTCTTGCAGTAACATTTGGCGAATAAGCGTAGATTTTTAAAACTATTTTTGTTGGACCAATAAACCAAAACGATTCAATTCCTCGTCGCCCGCTTCTATACACTGCATAGACTCCGAGGACCGTCACCTCAATAATTTCGTATTTGTGTTCGTGTATTTTTTACAACAGGAGTGGAAATATCTCCCAGAATGCCTGCTACGAACTCTTTTGTTCCGTGCCGGGATAGAGAAGAACACCGGACCATGGATCTGTTCCGTCTGCAGATCCGCATCCACCACATGCCAACATCGGTGCGATGTAATGAATATAGGGAAGCTGCTCACGTTTTAGCAGACTCCAGAGCTACTTCAATAGGAGTTATGTTGCTACTAGCTGCGCCAGAAGATCTCCCAGCGTGTTTTCAACTTCAGATACCCCCCAGTCTGGCCAACAACAATAAACGCAGCATTTTACATCCCATGATATTGTTCAACGCCCTGAATGGTCACCTGTAGCTTGCAACGTTGCTATGGGTATAACTTTTTGTGGTAGGATCGTACAAGAAACGTAGGAGGAGGACTTGCCTTCTTTATACACCAGTCGGATCAGTACGGACCTATCTCTCTTGCATTTTACATCCCATGATATTGTTCAACGCCCTGAATGGTCACCTGTAGCTTGCAACGTTGCTATGGGTATAACTTTTTGTGGTAGGATCGTACAAGAAACGTAGGAGGAGGACTTGCCTTCTTTATACACCAGTCGGTTCAGTACGGACCTATCTCGCTTGAGCTTGACTCTAAAGGAGTCATGGAATGTATGGAGGTACAAGTAAAGTGTGGGACTGCCAGTTTGAAGTACTTAATATGTACATTAGGGTGACCCAAAAAAAAAACAAATTTCTTTTTTTGAATTTCCTTCCTGAAATCGGATTTTGTTGAAAATGCTCCTTTGGCCCCATACAAATTACTATGGAAACAAAGATCGCTAGGTTGGCACGGGTTAACCTTAACGGATCGCCATAAAATTTCATATATAAAGTTTTTGGATGAAATGGAAAAAAATTTGGGGGTAGGTAATAAAAAAAAAAGAAATTTTGTGTTTTTGGGTTACCCTAATGTACATACCGTCGTTGAATAGTTGGACCCTGCGTAATATGACTGATATTAGTACGCTTTGGGAAGGCAATAATCGTCTGTTGCTAAGGGATTTCAATAATCACCATGCGCTTTGGCCTTTTGTCCTAAGCAATGTCCAGAGGTGAACTACGCTGGCCGAGCATATTGATAGTTCCAGACTTTGCACCTGCCAACCCGTCATTTCTCTTGGATTTCTCTTGTATCAGACCGTCTCCCCATAATTGTCGCCATCAGCAGACCGCCCAATTTCATCACCTCTGAAAGCCGCACTTTCGTCAATCATAGGAAAGCCATTTGGCCAAGTTTCAGAGTGTTCACTAACCACCCTGCTGATGTTCGGGTAGCAGAACGGACATCATCACTGCTGCAGCTGCTCACCATATACATGCTGCTCAAATACCCGAAGTGAGACCAAACTTCCCAGCAGAGGCGACGGGATTAGCAAATGAGCGTGATGAGCTTCGTCAGCAGACCGCCCGATTTCATCACCACTGAACGCCACACTTTCGTCAATCATGGGGAAGCCAAGTTGTTAAATCATCAGCCGAGGTACTTGACTTCCAAGGAGAGTTCTAGAATGTCTCCATCAAGCATTGGTACGGTAAACGGTTCGACTTTTCTCTTGTTCGTGAACAGAACCAGCTCTGTCTTAGATGTGTTTACTTGGCGACGTTACGCTGACTGATCCGAAGAGGTGTGCAAGTTATTTCAGTCGACAGTTTGTCGAGCACCCCTGGAGTGAAAGGTTGAAGAGAAGAGTACTACGTTGTATTAGATATCTTTCTATCGAGAATAAACCACCTCAATTTAAATGTGGCGAATGCCATCAGGGAAGCTGGATGGAATTGAAGTTTCCCACTAAAGTCACTAAAGTATGGAAAATGGGCAAGGGTTCCCGCTACTGATGCCAGCAAAGGTGAACCGCACAGACCGATTTTGCTTTTATCGCCCATAGCAAAGACCCTAGAGGCTTAAGTCCTTCCGAGCGTTAGAAATAGCTAGCGAGTTTCCGATCATCAGCATGGGTTTCGTAAGCAAAACAGCATGACAACAGCATTGCACGCCATTTCCACACATATTAGTCGAGGACTCAACCAGAGCAAGCTGTTTGATAGAACAGTGATGCTGGCGCTTGACTTATCAAAAGCCTTTGATACTCTCAAGCACTCCACGCTGATTGAGGACATCGAGCAGGCAACCCTCCGGCCAAGTTTGAAACGTGGAATTATCAATTATATGAATGGAAGCCAGTCTTACGTAAAATTCAGGAATAAGAAGTCCAAGGCCCATAGAGTGAAATAGGGAGTGGGATGATATCTCCGAAACTGTTTAACCTCTACCTCTCCTCTATTCCGCCCCACCAAATGACATTGAGTTCATAACGCATGCGTATGATTGTACAATCTTAGCGTCAGGTACCTTCCCTGATATCATTTGTTAAGGCTGAACTCCTATTTGACCGATTTTACCACCTTTTTCCCACAAGGAATATGCAAACATGCGCCACTCGCAGCACAATTCCGACCACGAAGTACTCCAAAATTGTTGGCGTTACATTTGACACTATGTTCATGTCGTCCGCGTATGCCACAGCTATCTGCGACAAGCTTAGATGTAGGGTCAAGTCAAGTCCATAGCCAGCGCTAGTATGGTCCGCGAATATAAGTGCAACGCGATGGAAAAATATTCAAACCAGTCAGAATGCTACCCTGAGAACTGCAACAGGGTGCCTACTCATGTCTTCTTTGGACCATCTACATGAGGAGACAAAAGATTCTTCCAGTACAGCAACACAATGTCATGATTTCGTTGCAGTACTTGAACGGGTGTTACCGTGAGAGCCATCCGAATCACTGTATGGTATGGTATTTTGCTGGTCGCCACTGTTCTAGATCAACAAGCCTATCAAGTAGGTTCTAAATAGCATTCACACAGATACATTCGCTGATGATTTAAACAACTATCGTGTGAATGAGGTCCTCGGAGAACATCCCCCATCTATCACAGCTGAGGAGCGTCAACTGTCACGACAAACCAGAGTAGTTTTGGCTCAACTACGCTGGGGATGGCGTAGCCGTTTGAATTCCCATAAGGATCGATGACACCGTACAAAACATCTGCCCAGGATGCGGCATAGGCCCGCATGCACCTTTTCAACTTCCCTGCCAAACCTACTCAACTAACTCCAGTAGATCTGTGGATACCTCCCATCAAACCAGCCACAATTCTAGAACTGAGCCAGAACCAGATTAAGCAGATAATGAACGTACAAACATAAAATAAAAAAACACTTTACAACAACAAGATCAGAAGTTGGAATAAGGTCTTCAAGTCGCTGGCCATTTGGACGTAATTGGTGACAAAGTAACATTGTTGACCTCTTATTGTGCAATATATTGGTCTGTGAGAAGTTATGTGGCGTCAACGTGGTATGCAAATGTTAGCGCTACACAATTGAAGAATACTCCAACCTACCATAATGCCGCCCTGCAACAGGCTACTTCCTTATGACACCAGTGGACCATCTTCATGAGAAGGTGAAGATTTTAGCGGCGCATAAGCACATTATGCTGCCGATATAGTTCCAACATCCACCCCACAACCTTGCGAACAAGCTTTTTGTCAATAATTCCAAACTTCCTAAACCTCAATATGTGGTTGGTATCCACTCTTTTGTTCTTTTATTTTCCTATAAATCATTAAATTACACAACAAGAATATCCTGTTCCTTCGGTTTCCATACACATATTTTCAAGGATACCACATTGCAGACGACATTGAAAAATTAATAAAAAAAATTGCATCCAGTCATTTGCCTTTCATATCCTCATTGCTATGTCAAGGGGGTTAGTGTGTGGGGGGATAGAGAGGTTGGCAACAATACACAAAACGGTATTTACTGTTTTGTATTGAAACAATAGAATTTGTGGCTTTTTCCAATAGATTTGCCCTCTCTTTACAACTCAAACCTCAACTGTCAACAAAAAGAGTGAATATAATTTATTTTCCCGAAAGAGAAAGAACGGCAATATTCTGTTGCTGGGTGCAGGGACGTGCCAAAAGAAAAATGAAAATCGAAAGCATTCTTTAAAAATCTTTAAGAAAATGATTAAAAATAGTAAAGGTTCCTTATAAAATTCTTTAAAATCCACGTTTATAGAGTTAGATGAGTTCCTAATAAAATTCTTTAAAAATCCACATTTATAGAGTTGGATGGGTTCCTTATAAAATTCTTTAAAAATCCACATTTATAGATTTGGATGGGTTCCTTATAAAATTCTTTAAAAATCCACGTTTATAGATTTGGATGGGTTCCTTATAAAATTCTTTAAAAATCCACGTTTATAGATTTGGATGGGTTCCTTATAAAATTCTTTAAAAATCCACGTTTATAGATTTGGATGGGTTCCTTATAAAATTCTTTAAAAATCCACGTTTATAGATTTGGATGAGTTCCTTATAAAATTCTTTAAAAATCCACGTTTATAGATTTGGATGGGTTCCTTATAAAATTCTTTAAAAATCCACGTTTAGACAATTGGATAGGTTCCTTATAAAATTCTTTAAAAATCCACGTTTAGACAATTTGATGGGTTCTTATAAAATTCTTTAAAAATCCACGTTTATAGATTTGAATGGGTTCCTCATAAAATTCTTTAAAAATCCACGTTTATAGATTTGGATGGGTTCCTTATAAAATTCTTTAAAAATCCACGTTTAGACAATTTGATGGGTTCTTATAAAATTCTTTAAAAATCCACGTTTATAGATTTGAATGGGTTCCTCATAAAATTCTTTAAAAATCCACGTTTATAGATTTGGATGGGTTCCTTATAAAATTCTTTAAAAATCCACGTTTATAGATTTGGATGGGTTCCTTATAAAATTCTTTAAAAATCCACGTTTATAGATTTGGATGGGTTCCTTATAAAATTCTTTAAAAATCCACGTTTATACAATTGGATGGGTTCCTTATAAAATTCTTTAAAAATCCACGTTCTGAAAATTGGATTGGTTCCTTATAAAATTTTTTAAAAATCCACGTTCAGAAAATTGTCGGGTTCCTTATAAAATTCTTTAAAAATCCAAGTTTAAAAAATTGGATGGGTTCCTTATAAAACTCTTTTAAAATCCACGTTTAGAAAATTGGATGGGTTCCTTATAAAATTCTTTAAAAGTCCACGTTTAGAAAATTGGATGGGTTCCTTATAAAATTCTTTAAAAGTCCACGTTTAGAAAATTGGATGGGTTCCTTATAAAATTCTTTAAAAATCCACGTTTAGACAATTGGATGGGTTCCTTATAAAATTCTTTAAAAATCCACGTTTAGAAAATTGGATTTTTTCCTTATAAAATTCTTTAAAAATCCACGTTTAGAAAATTGGATACGTTCCTTATAAAATTGTTTAAAAATCCACTTTTAAAAAATTGTAAGGGTTCCTTATAAAATTCTTTAAAAATCCACGTTTAGAAAATTGGATGGGTTCCTCATAAAATTCTTTAAAAATCCACGTTTAGAAAATTGGATGGGTTACTTATAAAATTCTTTAAAAATCCACGTTTAGAAAATTGGATGGGTTCCTTATAAAATTCTTTAAAAATCCACGTTTAGACAATTGGATTGGTTCCTTATAAAACTCTTTTAAAATCCACGTTTAGACAATTGGATGGGTTCCTTATACAATTCTTCAAAAATCCACGTTTAGACAATTGGATGGATTCCATTTAAAATTCTTTAAAAATCCATGTTTAGAAAATTGGATGGGTTGCTTATAAAATTCTTTAAAAATCCACGTTTAGAAAATTGGATGGGTTCCTTATAAAATTCTTTAAAAATCCACGTTTAGAAAATTGGATGGGTTCCTTATAAAATTCTTTAAAAATCCACGTTTAGAAAATTGGATGGGTTCCTTATAAAATTCTTTAAAAATCCACGTTTAGAAAATTGGATGGATTCCTTATAAAATTCTTTAAAAATCCACGTTTAGAAAATTGGATGGGTTCCTTATAAAATTCTTTAAAAATCCACGTTTAGAAAATTGGATGGGTTCCTTATAAAATTCTTTAAAAATCCACGTTTAGAAAATTGGATGGGTTCCTCATAAAATTCTTTAAAAATCCACGTTTAGAAAATTGGATGGGTTCCTTATAAAATTCTTTAAAAATCCACGTTTAGAAAATTGGAGGGGTTCCTTATAAAATTCTTTAAAAATCCACGTTTAGACAATTGGATGGGTTCCTTATAAAATTCTTTAAAAATCCACGTTTAGCAAATTGGATGGGTTCCTTTTAAAATTATTTAAAAATCCACGTTTAGAAAATTGGATGGGTTCCTTATAAAATTCTTTAAAAGTCCACGTTTAGAACATTGGATGGGTTCCTAATAAAATTCTACAAAAATCCACGTTTAGAAAATTGGATGGGTTCCTTATAAAATTCTTTAAAAATCCGCATTTAGAAAATTGGATGGGTTCCTTATAAAATTCTTTAAAAATCCATGTTTAGAAAATTCTTTAAAAATCCAAGTTTAGAAAATTGGATGGATTCCATATAAAATTCTTTACAAATCCGCATTTAGAAAATTGGATGGGTTCCTTATAAAATTCTTTAAAAATCCACGTTTAGAAAATTGGATGGGTTCCTTATAAAATTCTTTAAAAATCCACGTTTAGATAATTGGATGTGTTCATTATAAAATTCTTTAAAAATCCACGTTTTGAAAATTGGATGGGTTCCTTATAAAATTCTTTAAAAATCCACGTTTAGATAATTAGATTGGTTCCTTATAAAACTCTTTTAAAATCCACGTTTAGACAATTGGATGGGTTCTTTATAAAATTCTTTAAAAATCCACGTTTTGAAAATTGCATGGGTTCCTTATAAAATTCTTTAAAAATCCACGTTTAGACAATTGGATGGGTTCCTTTTAAAATTCTTTAAAAATCCACGTTTAGAAAATTGGATGGGTTCCTTATAAAATTCTTTAAAAATCCACGTTTTGAAAATTGGATGGGTTCTTTATAAAATTCTTTAAAAATCCACGTTTTGAAAATTCTTTAAAAATCCGCATTTAGTAAATTGGATGGATTCCTTATAAAATTCTTTAAAAATCCACGTTTAGAAAATTGGATAGATTCCTTAGAAAACTCTTTAAAAATCCGCATTTAGAAAATTGGATAGGAAAATTTGATGGGTTCCTAAAAAAATTCTATAAAAATCCACGTTTAGAAAATTGGATAGCTTCATTATAAAATTCTTTAAAAATCCATGTTTAGAAAATTGGATGGGTTCCTTAAAAAACTCTTTTAAAATCCATGTTTTGAAAATTGGATGGGTTCCTTAAAAAACTCTTTTAAAATCCACGTTTTGAAAATTGGATGGGTTCCTTATAAAATTCTTTAAAAATCCACGTTTAGACAATTGGATGGGTTCCTTATAAAGTTCTTTAAAAATCCACGTTTAGAAAATTGGATGGTTTCCTTATAAAATTCTTTAAAAATCCACGTTTAGACAATTGGATGGGTTCCTTATAAAATTCTTTAAAAATCCACGTTCAGAAAATTGGATGGATTCCACATAAAATTCTTGTTCATGATTAGAAAAATGGATGGGTTCCTAAAAAAAATCTATAAAAATCCACGTTTAGAAAATTGGATAGCTTCATTATAAAATGCTTTAAAAATCCATGTTTAGAAAATTAGATGGCTTCCTTATAAAATTCTTTAAAAATCCGCATTAAAAAAATGGATGGGTTCCTTGTAAAATTCTTTAAAAATCCCTGTTTGCAAAATTGGATGAATTCCATATAAAATTCTTTAAAAATTCATGTTTAAAATATTGGATGGGTTCCTAATAAAATTCTATAAAAATCCACGTTTAGAAAATTGGATGGATTCCTTATAAAATTCTTCAAAAATCCACGTTTAAAAAATTGGATACGTTCCTTATAAAATTGTTTAAAAATCCCCTTTTAGAAAATTGTATGGGTTCCATATAAAATTCTTTAAAAACCAACGTTTATAGGGTTGTATGGGTTCCTTATAAAATCCCCTAAAAAGCCATGTTTAGAAAATTGGATAGGTTTCTTATAAAATCCTTTAAAACTGCACGTTTATAGAATTGGATAAGTTCCTTATAAAACGATTTAGAAACCCACGTTTACAGAACTGGATACGTTCCTATAAAAATTCTTTAAAAATCCAGGTTTATAGAATTGGATAAGTTCCTTCTAAAATTTCTTAAAAATCCACGTTTACAAAACTGGATAAGTTCCTTAAAAAATACTTTAAAAATCTACGTTTATAGAATTGTATAAGTTCCTTAAAAAATTCTTTAAAAATCCACTTTTATAGAACTGGATAAGTTCCTTATAAAATTCTTTAAAAATCCGCGTTTATAGTGCTGTATGGGGTTCCTTATAAAATTCCTTAAAAATCCACGTTTATAGTGCTGTATTGGTTCCTTATAAAATTCTTTAAAAATCCACGTTTATAGTGCTGTATCGGCTCCTTATAAAATTCTTTAAAAATCCACGTTTATAGAGCCGGATGGGTTCCTTACAATTATTACCCTCCCATATCCCTTATGGCCTACGTCCATTTTTAGCAGACAATGAAATGTATTTTTGATATGACTTTCATTATTAATTTTCAACAAATTATTTGTTTTATTGCCAAGCCATGGTATTGTTGTTGGTATTGTTTATTTTTCGGCTATTACTTGGCAACCTCAAAACCCAGCTCACACTCATTGGCAACAACTGCAACAGACAATAAACGGAAGTGCCAAAGGGCAACATCACACTTTGCATTTGAACATTTAAATAGTCAGTTGGACAGACAACCCGATGTGTGTAGCACATACTCCTTCAATGAGAAGTACTACATAAATGCTGCTAAATTTTGTATGACGACGATTACAAAATAAATACCACACACAGCTGTGATACGTATTGACTTACATTCAACTAAACAAATAGATGGAAATGGGGATGTATGGGTGATTCCAGGTAAATGACATAATATTGAAATTAAAAAATAGAATATGCGATTAATTTTTATTTCAAAGCAATATTCTCACATTTTTTTTTAATTTTAATTGTGGTTATATTTTTCCTATGGAATAACCCATACCCCTCAAGCCACTCAGAACATATGATAAAATATATGAAAGATACAAATGAGTGCCAAAGCCCTATCATTTAATGCCACTGGATTTTTATGCTACAGCAGTGGCAAAAGAGAACTTTATAATTCAAATTAAGGTGGAGTTGGAGATGGTGTTGCATACAACAACACCAACGGCCGGCAGCAGTTGGCAATTGAAGTTGGTAACCAAAAGCAGCAGCAGCTAAACAATGCAAATAAAATACTCAACAATAGCAGCAACAAAACAACAACAACAAGAACAAATAAAAATCCCTTTGGCAATCAATGAAAAGGGAATTAGCGTCAGAAGCTAAATGCAACACCACCAACATCAACAACAGCAGCCAACAAACCTCTCACCCGGCCATCCAGCCAGCCATCCAGTCAAAGCAACAAATCGTTCTTGGCTGCTGTTCTTGCTGCTGCTGTTCAATTCATTGTTGCTCTTCTCATGGCTTTTGGCAAAAAGAACTTTTGTGTGGTTCTTGTTTCAGCTGTTGTTTCATCTTTCTTCTTCTTCTTGGTGGTTTGGCTGTCTATTGTTTTGTTTCTAAAAACAATAAAATCAAGAATTGTTGTTCGCACCAAAACCACAACAGACAACAAGTGTAATTTGAACAACAACTACAACAACAATAATAAGGACAATTGTTGGATAAACCAACAATACAATGTTGTTGTTGAATTGTGTCCATACAACCCCCTAGGAAATGAAAATTATTACTCTGACGGGTGTTGCTGCTGCTGCTGTTGGTGAGTGGCAATTGGCAACAACAGTAACAGATTTTTTGGCTACATCATCGACCATAAAACATCTTCATTATGATGAGTGACCAGACGACAGCTGATGCAGTTTTGGCATTGAAGGTTAGAAGAAAAATAAAAGAATTAATATTTGAATTTAAGTAAATTCTTCTTAAAGAATTTTATAAGGAAACCAAACAACTCTATAAACGTAGATTTTTAAAGAATTTTATATGGAACCCATCCAATTTCCTAAACGTGAATTTTTAAAGAATTTTATAAGGAAACCATCCAATTTTCTAAACGTGGATTTTTAAAGAATTTTATAAGGAAGCCATACAATTTTCTCAAAATGGATTTTTAAAGAATTTTATAAGGAACCCATCCAAATTTCTAAACGTGGATTTTTAAAGAGTTTTATAAGGAACCCATCCAATTTTCAAAACGTGGATTTTTAAAGAATTTTATAAGGAACCCATCCAATTTTCTAATCGTGGATTTTCTAAACGTGGAGTTTTAAAGAATTTTATAAGGAACCCATCCAATTTTCTAAACGTGGATTTTCAAAGAATTTTATAAGGAACCCATTAAATTTTCTCAAAATGGATTTTTAAAGAATTTTATAAGGAACCCATCAAATTTTCTAAACGTGGAGTTTTAAAGAATTTTATAAGGAACCCATCAAATTTTCTAAACGGGGATTTTTTAAGCATTTTATAATGAACACATCTAATCTTTTAGACGTGGATTTTTAAGGAACTTTATAAGGAACCCATCCAATTTTCTAAACGTTGATTCTTAAACAATTTTATAAGGAACCCATCCAATTTTCTAAACGTGGACTTTTTAAGAATTTTATAAAGTACCCATCCAATTTCCTAAACGTGGATTTTCAAAGAATTTTATAAGGAACCCATCCAATTTTCTAAACGTGGATTTTTAAAGAATTTTATAAGGAACCCATTAAATTTTTTAAACGTGGATTTTTAAGAATTTTATAAGCAACCCATCCAAATTTCTAAACGTGGATTTTTAAAGAATTTTATAAGGAACCCATCCAAATTTCTAAACGTGGATTTTTAAAGAATTTTATAAGGAACCCATCCAATTTTTTAAACGTGGATTTTTAAAGAATTTTACAAGAAATCCATCCAAATTTCTAAACGTGGATTTTTAAACAATTTTATAAGGAACCACCCAATTTTCTAAACGTGGATTTTTAAACAATTTTATAAGGAACCCATACTATTCTCTAAATGTGGATTTTTAAAGAATTTTATAAGCAACCCATCCAATTTTCTAAACGTGGATTTTTAAAGAATTTTATAAGCAACCCATCCAATTTTCTAAACGTGGATTTCTAAAGAATTTTATAAGCAACCCATCCAATTTTCTAAACGCGGATTTTTAAAGAATTTTATAAGGAACCCATCCAATTTTCTAAACGTGGATTTTTAAAGAATTTTATAAGGAACCCATCCAATTTTCTAAATGTGGATTTTTAAAGAATTTTTTTAGGAACCCATCCAATTTTCTAAAGTTGGATTTTTAAAGAATTTTTTAAGCAACCCATCCAATTTTCTAAAAGTGGATTTTTAAAGAATTTTATAAGCAACCCATCCAATTTTCTAAACGTGGATTTTTAAAGAATTTTGTAAGGAACCCATCCAATTTTCTAAAGTTGGATTTTTAAAGAATTTTATAAGGAACCCATCCAATTTTCTAAAGTTGGATTTTTAAAGAATTTTATAAGCAACCCATCCAATTTTCTAAACGTGGATTTTTAAAGAATTTTATAAGCAACCCATCCAATTTTCTAAACGTGGATTTTTAAAGAATTTTATAAGCAACCCATCCAATTTTCTAAACGTGGATTTTTAAAGAATTTTATAAACAACCCATCCAATTTTCTAAACGTGGATTTTTTATAGAATTTTATAAGGAACCCATCCAATTTTCTAAACATGGATTTTTAAAGAATTTTATAAGGAACCCATCCAATTTTCTAAAGTTGGATTTTTAAAGAATTTTATAAGCAACCCATCCAATTTTCTAAACGTGGATTTTTAAAGAATTTTATAAGCAACCCATCCAATTTTCTAAACGTGGATTTTTAAAGAAATTTTTAAGGAACCCATCCAATTTTATAAACGTGTATTTTTGAAGAATTTTATAAGGAACCCATCCAATTTTCTAAACTAGGATTTTTAAAGAATTTTATAAGGAACCCATCCAATTTTCTAAATGTGGATTTTTATAGAATTTTATAAGGAACCCATCCAATTTTCTAAACATGGATTTTTAAAGAATTTTATAAGGAACCCATCCAATTTTCTAAATGTGGATTTTTATAGAATTTTATAAGGAACCCATCCAATTTTCTAAACGTGGATTTATAAGGAACCCATCCAATTTTCTAAATGTGGATTTTTAAAGAATTTTATAAGGAATCCATCTAATTTTCTAAACGTGGATTTTTAAAGAATTTTATAAAAAAAACTTGTCCAATTTTATAAACGTGTATTTTTGAAGAATTTTATAAGGAACCCATCCAATTTTCTAAACTAGGATTTTTAAAGAATTTTATAAGCAACCCATCCAATTTTCTAAACGTGGATTTTTAAAGAATTTTATAAGCAACCCATCCAATTTTCTAAACGTGGATTTTTAAAGAATTTTATAAGCAACCCATCCAATTTTCTAAACGTGGATTTTTAAAGAATTTTATAAGCAACCCATCCAATTTTCTAAACGTGGATTTTTAAAGAATTTTATAAGCAACCCATCCAATTTTCTAAACGTGGATTTTTAAAGAATTTTATAAGCAACCCATCCAATTTTCTAAACATGGATTTTTAAAGAATTTTATAAGGAACCCATCCAATTTTTTAAACCTAGATTTTAAAGAATTTTGTAAGGAACCCTTCCAATTTTCTAAAAGTGGATTTTTAAAGAATTTTATAAGGAACCCATCCAATTTTTTAAACCTAGATTTTAAAGAATTTTGTAAGGAACCCTTCCAATTTTCTAAACGTGGATTTTTAAAGAATTTTATAAGGATCCCATCTAATATTCGAAACATGGTTTTTTAAAGAATTTTATAAGGAACCCTTCCAATTTTCTAAACGTGGATTTTTAAAGAATTTTATAAGCAACCCATCCAATTTTCTAAACCTGGATTTCTAAAGAATTTTATGAGGAACCCATCCAATTTTCTAAAAGCGGATTTTGAAGAATTTCATGAGGAACCCATCCAATTTTCTAAACGTGGATTTTTAAAGAATTTTATAAGCAACCCATCCAATTTTCTAAACGTGGATTTTTAAGGAATTTTATAAGCAACCCATCCAATTTTCTAAATGTAGATTTTTAAAGAATTTTATAAGCAACCATCCAATTTTCTAAACGTGGATTTTTAAAGAATTTTATAAGCAACCCATCCAATTTTCTAAACGTGGATTTTTAAAGAATTCTATAAGCAACCATCCAATTTTCTAAACGCGGATTTTTAAAGAATTTTATAAGCAACCCATCCCATTTTCTAAACGTGGATTTTTAAAGAATTTTATAGGCAACCCATCCAATTTTCTAAACGTGGATTTTTAAAGAATTTTATAAGCAACCCATCCAATTTTCTAAACGTGGATTTTTAAAGAATTTTATAAGCAACCCATCCAATTTTCTAAACGCGGATTTTTAAAGAATTTTATAGGCAACCCATCCAATTTTCTAAACGTGGATTTTTAAAGAATTTTATAAGCAACCCATCCAATTTTCTAAACGTGGATTTTTAAAGAATTTTATAAGCAACCCATCCAATTTTCTAAACGTGGATTTTTAAAGAATTTTATAAGCAACCAATCCAATTTTCTAAACGTGGATTTTTAAAGAATTTTATAAGCAACCATCCAATTTTCTAAACGTGGATTTTTAAAGAATTTTATAAGCAACCCATCCAATTTTCTAAACGTGGGTTTTTAAAGAATTTTATAAGCAACTCATTCAATTTTCTAAATGTAGATTTTTAAAGAATTTTATAAGAAACCCATCCAATTTTCTAAACGTGGATTTTTAAAGAATTTTATAAGCAACCATCCCATTTTCTAAACGTGGATTTTTAAAGAATTTTATAGGCAACCCATCCAATTTTCTAAACGTGGATTTTTAAAGAATTTTATAGGCAACCCATCCAATTTTCTAAACGTGGATTTTTAAAGAATTTTATAAGCAACCCATCCAATTTTCTAAACGTGGATTTTTAAAGAATTTTATAAGCAACCCATCCAATTTTCTAAACGTGGATTTTTAAAGAATTTTATAAGCAACCCATCCAATTTTCTAAATGTAGATTTTTAAAGAATTTTATAAGCAACCCATCCAATTTTCTAAACGTGGATTTTTAAAGAATTTTATAAGCAACCCATACAATTTTCTAAACGTGGATTTTTAAAGAATTTTATAAGCAACCCATCCAATTTTCTAAATGTAGATTTTTAAAGAATTTTATAAGCAACCCATCCAATTTTCTAAACGTGGATTTTTAAAGAATTTTATAAGGAACCTATCCAATTTTCTAAACTTGAATGTTTAAAGAATTCTATAAGGAACCCATCAAATTTTCTAAATGTGGATTTTTAAAGAATTTTATAAGGAACCCATCCAATTTTCTAAACGTGGATTTTTAAAGAATTTTATAAGGAACCCATCCAATTTTCTAAACTTGAATGTTTAAAGAATTCTATAAGGAACCCATCAAATTTTCTAAATGTGGATTTTTAAAGAATTTTATAAGGAACCCATCCAATTTTCTAAACGTTGATTTTTAACGAATTTTATAAGCAATCCATCTGATTTTCTAAACGTGGATTTTTAAAGAATTTTATAAGCAACCCATCCCATTTTCTAAACGTGGATTTTTAAACGATTTTATAAGGAACCATCCAATTTTCTAAACGTGGATTTTTAAAGAATTTTTTTAAGGAACCCATCCAATTTTCTAGACGTGGATTTTTAAACGATTTTATAAGGAACCATCCAATTTTTTTAACGTGGATTTTTAACGAATTTTATAAGCAACCCATCCAATTTTCTAAACGTGGATTTTTAAAGAATTTTATAAGGAACCCATCCAATTTTCTAAACGTGGATTTTTAAAGAATTTTATAAGGAACCCATCCAATTTTCTAAACGTGGATTTTTAAAGAATTTTATAAAAAACCTATCCAACTCTATAAACGTGGATTTTTAAAGAATTTTATAAGGAACCCATCCAATTTTCTAAACCTGGATTTTTAAAGAATTTTATAAGGAAACCATTAAATTTTCTAAACGTTGATTTTTTATAGAATTTTAAAAGGATCCCATCCAATTTTCTAAAGTTGGATTTTTAAAGAGTTTTATAAGAAACCCATCCAATTTTTTAAACGCGGATTTTTAAAGAGTTTTATAAGGAACCCATCCAATTTTCTAAATATGGATTTTTATAGAATTTTATAAGGAAACCATCCAATTTTCTAAATGTGGATTTTTAAAGAATTTTATAAGCAACCCTTACAATTTTCTAAATGTGGATTTTTAAAGAGTTTTTAAGGAACCCATCCAATTTTCTAAACCTGGATTTTAAAAGAGTTTTATAAGGAACCCTTTTAATTTTCTAAACCTGGATTTTTAAAGAATTTTATAAGAAACCCATTCAATTTTCTAAACGTGGAGTTTTAAGAAAATTTATAAGGAACCCATCCAATTTTCTTAACGTGGAATTTAAAAGAATTTCATAAGGAACCCATCCATTTCTATATTGCATTTGCCCTTCCATTCATTGCATTTTACTGAAATATACATATGTATGCCAAAAATACACTCAATAAAGAACCCATTCACCAAATATAGAATCTTAAATCCCAATAAAAACGGCAGTTACTTTGAATGAAAGAAACGAAAGAAAACAATGACAATGAAATATGAATGAAAACAAAAAGGATCAACAACAATCAAAAATCAATTCATAACAATTCAATAAAGCGAAACATACTCTACATTTCTTTTTTATTGGGGTTTCATATGAAAGCCCCCTCAATTAAGCAAAATCAATTGATTGTATTCTCTTGCTCTCCCCATTTCCGAACATTCGATAAAGTTGGCTTCAGATTTCATTGTAAATTTGCAAGGAATATTTTCGCAACAACATTCCAAATTTCCCCTAAGGGACGAGATGATATTCAAGTGTATGAATGGCAACTGTATCAGAAAGTGGACGCGTGCATGGCCATGTTTCGTACAAACGATTTAAATTGCAAACTTGCAGGATTTCAGTTATTGGCCAATAAATTGAATAATATCTGAGAAATTGATATTTACATTGTGTCACTCCTTCACATATTTTATGCTAAGTGCCTGTCAGCAATTTTGCGCGAAATTTATTCCCTCCTTCCCTGGCGAAATGATTAAAACCACAATTGTTTTGCCAATAAATATTTATGTGGAAATTAAATATAACTATCCTGGCCACCACCACACCACAGTTTTTTTTTTTTTTTTGCTATGCTATATAAATTACACTCTCCTCATGTGTGGGGTAGTGCAGGTGTTTGAAAATATGTCCACTTTTAGGGATTCATGTAAATTCATCCTTTTCAAATACGGCGGGCAGGATTTATATTTACCCCATTATTGTTATCCTGAGCCGAGTGCATGGAAATGGAACGAGGAAAGTGAAAACGATAGGATTAAGTAAAAACAAACTTTAAACTTTGCGACATCAGAAATGACCTTTAAAAAGTAAAACCAAGTGAAAACGAAAAATGTCACAATGACAAAAAAAGACAAAAGTAAGAGCACACAATACCTGGATTGTGGACGGGGGTTTTTGGTTTAAAAACTATGCATGTGGGAAGAGGGAGGTTTTTGTGTTCTTTAAATATTAAACTTTACATGTTTCAGGTAACAGCTTATTTAAATGTCATATATAGAATTGCACTAAAATTTAACAAGGTTTTAAATTTTCTTTAAAGGTTTATATTCTCCAAAATAGTCCACCTTTATGGATGATATATTGGGATTACACGTATGTATTAGATCTAGTATGGCCAACATAGACCTTAGTACGCCAATACACTTTTTATTCTATTTGTGATTGAAATCAACAACAAGGTCAACAACCTTTACACACCCTATTAAATACAGGCAAAACATATTTAATAACTTACATGTAAACAAATAACCCTTCACATAATATTTTCTTTAAGGTGATTTATAACAATACTCACCCAATGACCTTATCTCTTTAAATTTCGGCACTTCGCCGTTAAAATATCGTTTAGTGACAAAAAGTGACACTTAAGAAAATTCGTTTGTTTAGGTTTAAATGGGTTTGGTTTGAATTAAATAGAGTATTTGATTTTCACAGTGCTGATCCACTATCGTTAGTAAAATTTACAACATGTACTTCAAATTATAACATAATAATTTATGGGGGTATATAGATCATATCCAATGAAAAGGTGTAGTGTCGATAGAAAGAATTGTCGGCACTAACGTGAGATAACATTTTGAAAAAAGGAATATACAAGTAAGAAAGTATCAGTCAGCTGTGACGAAAGAGATATCCCGTCAGCACGTGACAAAAGAAAAAACAACAAAACCAAACACAATAGTTATGCCGTATATAAGATATATTGATTTTGTATCATGAGTTTGCTTTTAAATATGTACATATGTACCGTAATGTGGGGCTATAACAAATCATTGACATATACCAAACATTTTTAGTAACCAAACTTCTTCATAAAGGACTCGATATATTAAATTACGTTAAACTAAGTTTGGAAGAAATTTTTGAAAAAGTTTTAGAATTATTTTGCACAAAAGCCGGCAGGGTTTTGGGGCTTTTGCGTCATTATCTCAGGAAGTATTGACCCCGGAAAAATGTACCGGTGTTAATGAGGCCTCTAGAACAACCTACTGAAAAAAGGATCGAAACGATGCGAGAGGGGGTCTCTTAAACTTCACTTTTTCCGAATTTTGTGTGGGAAGTAGCCGAAGAAGTGGACCGATGTAGTCCATATTCTTACCTGATAGATGGCTGGATGAAATAATACGTTGTGCAAAGCCTGTACCAATCAGAAACTCCATGTGGGAATTTTTTTGCGCATTTACCATTTTGGTTGTTGCCGTCAGGGTTTCATGGAGCTTTTAGGCTAATTTTTTAGGAAGTATGGACTTGGGCAAAAAAAAAACAAGAAGTATCAGTCAGCTGTGCTGAACGAGATATACCCTCAGCCACTGGCCAAAAAAAAAAAAACAACAATCATGAGTTTGCTCTAAAATCTGTGGTTCCGTAATGTGGGGCTATACCAAATCATTGACACATACCAAACATTTTTAGTAAACAAACCTCTTCATAAAGGACTCGAAATATTAAATTACGTTAAACTAAGTTTGGATTTTTTTTTTTTTAAGTTTAAGAGTTATCTTGCACAACAGCCATATGTGCCGACAGGAAGTATTGACTTACTCCGGAAAAAATTGTGCCGTTGTAAATGAGGCCGCTAGAACAACCTACTGAAAAAAAAATCAAAACGATGCGAAAAGAGCTCTTAAACTTCACTTTTTCCGAATATTGTGTGGGAGGTTCCCGAAGGAGTAGAACGAATAGTTCATATCCATGAGTTTAGGACATGGATGAAATAAAGTTTGTGCAAAGTCTGTACCAATCAGAAACTCCCTGCGAGAATTATTTTGCGGATTTACCATTTTGGTTGGTGCCGTCAGGGTTTCATGGAGCTTTTAGGCTAATATCTCAGGAAGTATGGAGTTGCGCAAGAAAAAAAAAATTGTACCGTTGTAAAGGAAGCCGCATGGACAACCTACTTCAGTTTATCCGAATTTTTTGTGGGAGGTACCCGCAGGAGTAGAGCTATATATTCCATATTCAAACCCGATTTATATCTGGAAAGAATAATACGATGTGCAAAGCTTGGACCAAATCGATTGTTCCCTTCGAGAGTTATCGTTCACACCATTTTACAGAAAAACCTTCAACTTTTGTGGGGGAGTTACCCGAAGGAGTGGGCCGATATGGTCCATCTTCGAACTTAAACTAAGTTTGGGCACAATATTAAGATACCCACAATTTGGTTCGAATCGGTTGATCCGGTCGAGAGTTATCGTGCGCATCAGCCAGCCAGACGGACAGACGGACATGGCTAAATCGACTCCAAGTTTGGGTGCAAACAAATATTTGTTTGGATGTAATATAAATACAAACCCAAAAAACCACAAAACAACAGACACATACATACACATTTATAAATGGTAGTGTTTTTTTATTAATATGTATAGAAATACCAAATACAAAAGCACAACAAGCGCGTAGATATATACACAAAATCCCACAGCTTACAAGAAATACATAACAGACTTTAATGAACGAATAAAAAATAATTTAAAAAAATTAATTAAAATAATTTTAAAAATTAAAAAATTAATATATTTATTGAGGCTAAGCGACACATTATTTTATAGTTTTAAGTGCATTTCTAAATAACACACTGATATTTAGAAATGCACTTAAAACTATAAAATAATGTGTCGCTTAGCCTCAATAAATATATTCTTTCTCATGACGGAATCTCTCAAATAAAACGCTTGCATTCAAATTATAAAGTTTGGCAAAATGAAACGGCAAGCGTTTTATTTGAGAGATTACATCATGAAAAGAATATATTTATGGAGGCTAAGCGACAAATTATTTTTAGTTTTAAGTGCTTTTCTAAATCAAACAATGAAACTTATTTTTATTTTAATTATTTTTTATTATCTTATTATTTTATTGATTTAACTCGAGGTCAGAGAAAAATTAAAACAAAGTGCGATATATATACTAGTTTCCAAGCTTTGCCTTCGTCTGCCACAACAACAACATCCTAATACACCTGAAGATCGGCTTTACCACCCGTGAAACGTAGTGTACTGGTTGGATGCGTGGTACTTCGGTAGACTCCTAGTTTTTCAATGTATCTCTAAAGGCCTTACAGCTCAACTCGAAAGAGAATTAATTAAATATCACTATAAATGGCCTTCGCCTTAATAAGGCAAAAATAAAAAATAATTTCAGCATGAGCCAGGCTGGGATTCGAACCTGGGTCTCCGACAACTGAGTGTCAAGGTTGCAGGCGTCTTAGCGTTCTAAGCCACCATCAACTTGTCAAAACTTTAGTAGACAATAATTGATGATCAAATCAAAAAAAAAAAAAAAATAAATAAATAAAATCTTCTGATATAGAAGAGCAATTACTAATGATGTAGGAATAAAACTTACCGTAGTATTTGTGAACATTGAAAAATGGGATTACCAAGCAAGACTATAGGAAAAGTTTGGAGTTTCAATTAACTGACATAATTTCGCATATACATTTATCTAATGAAGTGCGATATATATACTAGTTTCCAAGCTTTGCCTTCGTCTGCCACAACAACAACATCCTAATACACCTGAAGATCGGCTTTACCACCCGTGAAACGTAGTGTAATGGTTGGATGCGTGGGACTTCGGTAGACTCCTAATTTTTCAATGTATCTCTAAAGGCCTTACAGCTCAACTCGAAAGAGAATTAATTAAATATCACTATAAATGGCCTTCGCCTTAATAAGGCAACAAAAAAAAAAAAAACAAAGTTTTGTTTTGATTTTTTTTTTCATTATTTTCATTTTTCTCTGACCTCGAGCCAAATCAATAAAATAATAAGATATTAAAAGTCCAAAGTAATTATTACAAATTATTTTTATTTTTAACTTTTTTTTGACCACTGAGGACAAAATTGTAGTCAATTTAGGCCGAAAATTTAGATAAAAACTTTAAAGTGTCTGAAATCATAAAGGCTATACCAAAACCTGGACTTACGTCCATAATTTTTGGTGGAGAAATTTCTGTACCATTGGGGACTCCAAATGCCAAGTTACAGCCAATTCGACCTAAAAATGAAGATAAAATCCTTAAAACACTTGAAATCGGGCCGTACCGCTATATGGGGTTATACCAAAACCTGGTCCTATATCCACTATTTTCGGTGGAGAAGTTCCTGTACCATTGGGGACTCCAAATGCCAAGTTACAGCCAATTCGACCTAAAAATGAAGATAAAATCCTTAAAACACTTGAAATCGGGCCGTAGCGCTATATGGGGGCTATACCAAAACCTGGACTTATGTCCACAATTTTTGGTGGGGAAGTTTCAGTACCATTGGGAACCCAAAATGCAAAATTACAGCCTATTCGGGTTAAAAATGAAGATAAAACACTTGATATCAGGTGGTACCGCTATATGGGGACTATACCAAAACCTGGACCTATGTTCACAATTTTTGGTGGGAAAATGTCTGTATCATTGGAAATCCCAAATGACAGCTAATTCGGCCAAAAATTAAGATAAGCTCCTCAAAAATACCTGTAATCGGGTGTTGCCCCTATATGGGGGCAGTATTAAAAAATAGGCCCATATTCATGTATTATCATCCCAATCTGAAAAGAGTGCAAAGTTTCAGTTCAGTTTCAGTTCGATTAAAAATTAGTTACTAGATTTGAACTAAATCGGGTGGTTCCGCTATATGGGGGCTATTGTCAAAAATGATGGCTGTGTCAAAAATGAGTTAACAGACTTGAAATGCAAATTAAAAAACGCCATTAAAACACTGTAAAATCGACCAATCTTTGTTTTAATTTCATATTCATGTATTGTCATCCAAATCTGAAAAGTGTGCAAAGTTTTAATCCGATTGGTCACCTGCAACTGTGTCAACATTGAGTTACCAAATTCGAAATGCAATTTAAATAAAACACCCTTAAAACACTATAAAAATGGACCAATATTGATTTTGATTCCATATTCATGTATTGTCATCTAAATCCGAAAGGTGTGCAAAGTTTCAGTTCGATTGGTCAACTGCAACTGTGTTAAAAATGAGTTACCAATTTTGAACTAAACGGACTCCAAAGCAAGTTAATTTCTAACAGATATTTTTCTGCTTGTAGCTAGGAACTTGGCCATGAGAAAGGGAGACAGAAGCGTTATGTTTAAGGGGTGACCAACACTTGTAAAGGCCAAAAATGCCATTTTCACTATTTTTTTTTTTTTTTTTTTTTTCAAGAAAACTACTAAACTTTTTTCGTAGATAGTTTTCATCTGAAAGAGCACATCTTAGTTTTGTACCTGAATTTTTTCTGTTGAAAAATATGATGTGGTTTTGTGCCAAATGTCCGTCCACGAAACCATTTTTTTGTAAAAGCGTTTTGCGGTGCCAACTCTAGCTCGAAAACTAATTAACCGATCGTCATATGTATATTTTGCTGGGCTTATTTAGAACATAAAGGTCTAGTCCTAGTCACTATTTTTTTTTTTTTTTTTTCAAGGAAACTACTAAACTTTTTTCGTAGATAGTTTTCATCTGAAAGAGCACATCTTAGTTTTGTACCTGAATTGTTTCTGTTGAAAAATATGATGTGGTTTTGTGCCAAATGTCCGTCCACGAAACCATTTTTTTGTAAAAGCGTTTTGCGGTGCCAACTCTAGCTCGAAAACTAATTAACCGATCGTCATATGTATATTTTGCTGGACTTATTTAGAACATAAAGATCGATTTTTTTAAAAATATTAGATTTTACAAAAATGGTGGACCAAAAAATCAAAATTCAATTTTTGGCTTAAAAAACTGAAGTTTTATAGTCATAAAACGAGCTTGAGTTGGCACCGATTTCAAAATGTCATTTCGAGAAAAACAAGTTTTTATATCCTCAGCCTTTAGGCTAGAAAGGCTATATACACTTTCACACGGGCAAAATGTGCCTCATCGAATGTGCCAAATATGTTTGGACAAAATGTGTTTCAGACAATTTGGAGTCGATTTAGCAATGTCCGTCCGTCTGTCTGTCTGTCTGGCTGGTGCGCACGATAACTCTCAAACGGATGAGCCGATTTGGTCCAAAATTTGACTATCGTAATATTTTGTCCAAACTTAGTTTAAGTTCGAAGATGGGCCATATCGGTCTACTCCTTCAGGTACCTCCCTCACAAAAGTTCAAAAATGTTCTGAAAAATTGTGCGTACGATAACTCTTGAAGGGAGTAACCGATTTGGTCCATACTTTGCACATCGTGAAATGTGTACCAGACTTAGATAAGGTTTCAATATCGGTCCACTTCTTCGGGTACCTCCCACACAAAATTTCGGAAAAGTTCAGTTTAGGGCCTGCTCTCGAATCGCTTTGATTTTTGTTGTAGCACCTTATATTCACTGCCCCCCATACGATGGAACAAGTTTCATCAGAGGAAAGTCCATACTTCCTAAGAAAATATCCTGAAAGGTGTAAAAAAACCCTATGACACCGTGTGTAGTGGTTGGAGCGTAAGATAACTCTCGAACGGATCTGCCGTTTAGGTCCAGGACACAGCCTTCTTAATATTTTGTGCAAAACTAGTTTAAGTTCGAAGATAAGCCATATCGGTCCACTCCTTCAGGTACCTCCCTCACAAAAGTTCAAAAAAGTTCTGAAAAATTGTGCGTACGATAACTCTTGAAGGGAGTAACCGATTTGGTCCATACTTTGCACATCGTGAAATGTGTACCAGACTTAGATAAGGTTTCAATATCGGTCCACTTCTTCGGGTACCTCCCACACAAAATTTCGGAAAAGTTCAGTTTAGGGCCTGCTCTCGAATCGCTTTGATTTTTGTTGTAGCACCTTATATTCACTGCCCCCCATACGATGGAACAAGTTTCATCAGGGGAAAGTCCATACTTCCTAAGAAAATATCCTGAAAGGTGTAAAAAAAACCCTATGACACCGTGTGTAGTGGTTGGAGCGTAAGATAACTCTCGAACGGATCTGCCGTTTAGGTCCAGGACACAGCCTTCTTAATATTTTGTGCAAAACTAGTTTAAGTTCGAAGATAAGCCATATCGGTCCACTCCTTCAGGTACCTCCCTCACAAAAGTTCAAAAATGTTCTGAAAAATTGTGCGTACGATAACTCTTGATGGGAGTGACAGATTTGGCCCATACTTTACACATCCTAATATATCTACCAGGTATAGATCAGGTTCGAATATGGACTATACCTGTCCACTCCGTCGGGTGCCTCCCACACAAATTTTTGGATAAATTCACTTTAAGACCTGCTCTCGGACCACTTTGATTTTTGTTGAAGCAACTTGCATTCGCTGACTCAATTACATCAGTAAAAGTTTTTCAAGGGCAAGTCCATACTTCTTGAGAAAAAAGACCGTAATATTTCTTCGAATATTAGATGAAATTCGTAGGTGGAAGGAGTGGACCTTCCGATACCTCCCCCACAAAAGTTCGAAAATATTAGCTAAAATGGTACTCAAAATATTGTCGAAACTCAGTTTAAAGGCAGCCCTATATCGCCGCAAATTTTTGCGCTTTAATCATATCCATATTGTTTTGAAAACCCCCCTAAATACGTAAGTTTTTTGAAAAAAAGTATTTCAATGCACTCAGGCTGAGGGTATATCTCTTTCGGCAATGTCGACTGATACTTTTTTACTAGTTATTTTCTACATTGCATACAAAACCCAATAAATGTTATTATTATCTGCCATGCAGGATTATTCCTTAAATAAGAGATGACGGGTTAAAGACATCGCCAACCCCACCCCCCAGGTGCTCTTAAACTTCACCTTTTCCGAATTTTGTGCGGGAGGTACCCGATATATGCCTGGAAGTAATATTACCATATGCAATGTTATGATAAATTCGGTTACTCCCTTCGAGAGTTATCGTGTGCACTTCCGAATGCCACATTTTGGACCCGATAGGTTGCTTCGATCGAGAGTTATCGTGCGCACCAGCCAGACAGACGGGCGGACGCACATGGCTAAATCGACTTTAAACTCTCTGAAACACATTGCGTCCAAACATACTTGGGGCCTAATATCATTATTTCGATGAGGCACATTTTTCGCCTATCAAAGTGTATATCGTCGTCTGAAATGCCCGAAGACGTAACGTATTATACCCTATTTAACCTAAAGGCTGAGTGTATAAAACTTTAGTCATACAGGTGTCAGAACAGATAAGTGAACAACTAACTCCTCCTAATCCATGCCACAGATTTATTTGAACTAATTCTGCATACCACTCCATCAAAGAAAATATCAATAAGTATCCCATAATGATTTTTTATGGATATATGAAGTATATTATTTATTAAAAACATATGATGGCTCCGGCCAACCTCCCGCAAATATTGGATAAAAATCAAAAAGTTCTAAGAAAACAGTTCAGTTATATAAATGCAAGTGAATTCCTATTCTAGTCCTCTTCCACTATATTTAATTTTCATTTGGATCTTCAGATATTTTCAAGGCATGAATATCTTCAGTTAAAGTGCGAGCTTGATCTCCAGTACCAGTTTCCATAAAATTTGTGGTTCTAACTTCTTCCATAGCCAATTCCATGTCATTAACTGATTGGGATTTTTTCTTCTTGAACACAGCATTCCAATAATTGGAAAGAGAAGATTTCAAGGTGATTTTCGAGGCATTGGAATTTAAATCTATTTTAGATTCACTATCTCGATTGGAGGCTAAAATATGAAAATAAAAAAAATTAGAACTTTATTCCACGATTTTAAGAAATGAATGCAGAATACTTACAATGACGTTGCATTCCACCCAAACGTAATTTAAAACGCTTATATTGATCCCGTTTGCCGCCGCCGCTACCACCTGCTGCCTCCTCTTCTTCATCCTCCTCAGTATCCTCATCATCATCTTCATCCACCTGATTGTCATTTCCTCTTTCAATTTTATTTTCAATAAATCCCATTGATTTACTTCTTAAATCTTCTTCAGGACTCAATGAAGATTTCTTTGGTGATATGCGAAAGAATCTCTTCAGCGAAGTGCTCTTCAATTTACGCTCACTTTCATCCTCATCCTTTTCGAGTTCTTTTAAAAAACGTTCTTGACGTTTTTCCTTCGCTTCATCGAAATTTTCTTTTTCACTGCGATCTCTTACACCACCCTCAGTTAAAGCGATTTCCTGCAGAATTTTCGTTCCGCCACTACCCTCAGCTAAAGCACTGGCCATTTTATGAGATCGGAAAAGGTATTCGGAGCGAAAAATATTTTCTTGCAAATCCTTTTTGGGTTGTCAAATTTGAAATAAAAAGAAGTGGAATGCTTGATTGAAAATAAATGAAGGTGTTTAGGTCACAATAGGGTGGGACGAATTATTTGTGGTGTAACAACTGTTTAAATTTGTGAAATGGGATATGTTTACGAATGCTGGCAATTTTCTATTGCGAAATATTTTATATTCAATAGTTAACATTTTGAAATTAAAAAAAAAAAAAAAACAAGTAAAAAGTCGTTAAGTTCGGCCGGCAGAACTTTTTATACCCTCCTCTTGCAGTGCTGGAACAGACCATGAATAATAAATTTCCTTTCACAATTGTAGGTGAAAAAAAACTACGGATACCCCAAATGCCTAAATTATCTAACCTAATCTAACAAATATGTTCATACTGGTGCAAGGTACTACTTACGGGGCTATATCAAAGTGTGGTCCTATCTTTACAATTTTTGGTGGATAAGATTTAGAACTGCAGGGAAACTCAAAAGTCAAGCTCTGGGTAGTTCCGTTAAACAATGTTCCTACCCTAAAAATACCGAAAATCGGGAGGTATGCTTGACTATTTTTTGTGACGAAGTTTCATGACCACTGAAAACTTCCAATGTCAAATTACAGCTAGTTCGATTCTTGGTGGAGAAGTTTCGTGACCACAGAGACCATCAAATGTCCAATTAAGCTAGTTTGGTTAAAAATTGAAAATAAATGCCGCAAAATACCAAAAATCTAGAGGTACTGTTATGTGGTACCTCCTTCGATTTTTGGTGGATAAGTTTCGTGACCACTGAGACTCTCAAATGTCAAATTTCAGCTAGTTGTAGCTAAAATTCTCAAAATACCGAAAATCGGGAGGTATCATTATATTTGGGGCTATACCAAAACATGGACCAATATTGACGATTTTTGGTGGAGATGCTTCGTGACCACTAAAACCCTTAAATGACAAATTACAGCTACTTCGGTTAAAAATTGTAGCTAAAATCCTCAAAATACCGAAAATAGGTAGGTACCGTTATATGGGGGCTATACCAAAACCTGGACCAATATTGACGATTTTTGTGCAGAAGTTTCGTTACCACTGAGAACAGCAAATGTCAAATTCCAGCTAGTTATACCGAAAATCGGGAGGTATCGTTATATGTGGACTATGCCAAAACATGGACCTACGCCCATAATTAACATAAATGTTAATATATAGCTAAATCGGTTTGAAACTGTGACTATAAACGTCAAACTACCTGAAATCGGGCGGTACCGTTATGTGGGGGCTATACCAAAGCGTGGCCCGATATAGCCGATCATCGAACTTGACGTGCCTGCAAACAAAAGACGCGTCTTCCCTAAATTCAGCGTACTATCTCCATTGTTGTGGATGCTAGAGTGATTACCACAGACGAATGGCCGGACGGACATGCATAGATTGACTCAGAATTTTACCCTGATCAAACGGAAAAGCCCACTTAATACATCCTTCGTACCGTGGTGGAAGGTATAAAAAATAACTGGTGAAAGGTGTGGTCGTGTCGTGCCCCTAAAGACAAACATTTTCCCATTTAGTAAAACAAGTTTCACAGGAAAAAAACGATTCTCTACCACTGTGCGGTGGTCGGTTATATGGCCGAACTGACTTAGCAGAATATTCGAACAATTCACTTCCACCATAATTCAAGATCAGTGAGATATAAACGCCACGTATTCAATCCTACAGCGGTGTCTTCTTCAATACAGGATCGACCCGGTACCACACAACACCGGTTAGCGGCTGCCACCCTAGTGTCCACATGTTTTTTATCGTTTTTTATGTTGGGAGCAGCATATGGCGGTATACCTGCTATGGGTTATTTTGGTCCGTGCAGGTAGGGTCTACAACCTAGGACCAATTTGTGCTCAGTTTGTCACATCCGCATCCACCACACTCAAACTTCGGTGAAATTTAATAGATGTCGGGAGTGGATTCATCTCAAGGGCTGTTCTGGACTAGTCCATGCAAGGGTCTTTGACAGGGATTATGTTGCTGCATGTTGCGTGAACAGAGCCCCAGTGAGTCGTCCTCATCAGAATACGCGACTCCCCACAGTCCTCCAACAGCAACCGCACACGTGGCACTTAAAACCAACCGTTGTTGTTCCAAACCCTGAAAATGCATCTTTTTTGCGACTTAATTGCAAAGAACTCAGAGGTAATATGGAGGAAATAGTGGATTTCATGAGCCTAGAGAATATCATGGCCGCGGCGGTGAAGGAAACCAAGCTCAAAAACAACTGCAACTTACAGCATTGTGATGGTTACAATGCACCGAGGAAGGATCGCACCAGAAGTGGGTGTAGGGGGACTAGCTTTCCTATTGCACCAGTTTTTTCAATACAGACTTATCTCGCTTGAGCCGAGCTCTAATGACACGTACATGCAATGTGTGGGGAGGTAGAGTTGTTGGACATATACATCCCATCGATAAATAGCTGTACTCCAAGTTATATGCCCACCATTAGCCCGCTTTTGGAACGTCATAAGCGTCTGATCTTGCAGCACTTTAATGATCATTATGACTTGTGGCATTGGCTGCTCCGCAAGACACTTCCTCACCTCTAAAAGCCGCACTTTCATCGATCATGGAAAAGCTAATTGGCCTAGTTCACTAATCACCGCTTTAGTGATTATCCCTGCTGCAGCCGCTCGCTATATATTTGCTGGTCGAATACCCGAAGTGAGACCAAATTTCCCAGCAGAGGCGACAGGATTAGTAAGTGAGCGTGGTGAACTTCATCGTGCCAGTGATGTAGACTTAGAGCCAGAGACTGTGAATCATGGGTGAACATACAATCCAATCGTTGACTACATTCTACCAAAGCGGGCCAAGTTGGAGTAAATTTAGCCGTGCTCGTTCATATCGGTTCACTCCTTCCGGTACATGCCCCACAAAAAGTTTAAAATTTTTCGCTAAGACTGTAACCGAAATGGTCCAAACTTAACATGTGGAAATATTCCTACCAGACACATATCAGGTTCGAATATGGACTATATCAGCATACTCCTTCGGGTACCTTCCACACAAATTTGGGAAAAGTATAGTTTAACAGCTCTTCTCGTCGTTGCGACCTTTGTTACGACGGCGTAATTTTTTCGGAGGCAAGGCCATACTTTCTGAGTTAATGGTCTAAAAACTCTAGAGACATCCCTGCCAACACAAACTAAACTGACTACTTCGTAAAATATCCCTCGATTTGGTCCAAACTTTGTACATCGTATTATTTCTTTCAGACTTGGGTTACATCCGAATATAGACTACATCGAACCACTCCTTCAGCTGCTTCCCACTCAAATGTTGGAAATAGTGTCTTTTAAGGACTCGTCTCGTTTAGTTTTGATTTTTATACCCTCCACCATAGTATGGAGGGTATATTAAATTTGTTTTTCTGTTTGTAACGCATTGAAATATACATTTCCTATAAAGTATATCGTCTGCTCCGTCGGAAAAGGTGGTAAGTCCCTCTCAATAAATTTTTCAGGAGGAAGTAAAAACTTTCCAGCGCTTTCTGTATTAAAAATTTTATTATGGTGGTAAAAGCAGTATTCTTCGTTCATTTATTCCGCTTCAATACCTGTACTTTGTTTGATAAAATTCCGTCGCGTTTGGGAGATAATTTTATGTCTTTGGACTTACGACCTTTTCCTTGTACAGTTTTGTATTTTTGTAGGGACTTACGACATTTTCCTACAATTTACGGACGTTTTTAAAATAAAATATTTATACTTTACAAAACAATGTGGAAAGGGTATTATAAGTTTGGTTTGTCCAATATTCGTGTAACATCGCGAAGTATTCGTCGTAGACCCCCTCCCCTTGCTATTTTTTCATATCTTGACGAGATAAAGCGATCTAGCTATGTGTGTCCGTCCATCGATTAACAATTTTAATAAAACTCCAGGCTTCAATTCTGTACCGATCGTCACGAAATTTTGTGGAGAGGTCGGGTTCCGACCAGAAGTGACCCCATTAGATTTTGGTTATGATCGAAAGGTGTGAAATGGACCAAACCCACAATTTTTTCCCGACTTTGTAGCTGTCCTGTAGATCGCAGTAATATTCCGATCGGCGCGAAATTTTAAGAATGAATTGAATTTAAGACAAACAAGAAGCTTGCAATTTAACATGGTGATGTACCCTTAATCCGGGGTACATATTTTAGCAATAAGACCCGACCACTCCCACTTTCTTAAATATGCTACAAATCAATGGAAACGAAGCTTTGGTCTTATTGGAAAGCAAGTGCTAAGATTAGAAGGCAACATATCGATAGCTATAGTTTCATCAGGTATATATGGCATGAGTCAAGACATCAGTTATTTGGCGGTGTGTTAAAATTGCATATCGACACCAATATTTCTGAAAATTTTTATACACTTCACCATAATATGGAGGGTATAATTAAATTTGTCATTCAGTTTGTAACATATCGATATATTCAGCGGAGACCCTATAAATTACACTGGTCAACAGGACTTTTGTTTCAACAGAAGTTGCAGTTGTTTTTAGATGAAATCGGCGAGTTATGTTCAAATCCGGTCCCGGTTTTTCTCCATCAGCTCTTGTTTTTGAGATATAGCTCAAAATCGGTTTTTATGAGTTTAACCCAGACTTTCGTTATTTTCGGATGCAAACAAATATTTTTTGTGGGTTTTTCGACATTAATATATTAAAGAGATGTTGTACGCTCTATAAAATAGTTTTTGAAATAGTTATGGTGAGTATATATCAAAAAAATATAGAAAATATACGACGGACCTTGTAAAAATTGCATATTTTGAGTACTTCAAGCTGTAATTACGTCATCGGGGGAAGTCATAGGATCTTCATATGGTACTCCGGATATGCTTAGGGTGTCTACTATATAATCCAGTATTCAAATGTATAATATAAAGTTCATAGTCCCCATGATTCGGCCATAACCTAAAAATCGCCATGAAGACTGCTAAAGGGAAATAATTTAGCAGTGATATCATTACCACATAGCCATTTACTTTTCAATGGCAGTCTTCATGATGATTTTTAGGTTATGGCCGAATCATGGGCGCTATGAACTTTATATTATATATTTGAATACTGGACTATATAGCAGACACCCTAAGCATATCCGCATTGCCATATGAAGATCCTTTGACTTCCCCCGATGACGTAGTTACCGCTTAAAGTACTCAAAATAAGCAATTCTTACAAGCTCCGTCGTATATTTTCTATATTTTTTTGATATATACTCATCATAACTATTTCAAAAACGATTTGTATCGAGCGTACAACATCTTCTTAATATATTAATGTCAAAAACCCCACAAAAAATATTTGTTTGTATCCGAAAATAACGAAAGTCAGGGTTAAACTCGTAAAAACCGATTTTGAGCTATATCTCAAAAACAAGAGCTGATGGAGAAAAACCGGGACCGGATTTGAAAATAACTCGCCGATTTCATCTAGAAACAACTGCAACTTCGTCTGAAACATTCAACTTTTTCAATTTTGTTGAGTAGTGTTATATATATTCTTGATCAGAGTAAAATTCTAAGTCGGTACAACCATGACCGTCTGTCCGTCTTTTGAAATTCAGATACAACTCCCAATTTTTAATATAGATCTTCGTGATTTGGTATAGAAGTTTCTATTACTTCTAGGGTGTATATCCGTCCACGTTTTGATATAGGATTTAGCTTCATTATTCCATCAAAATGGCTGAAATTTGGTATTTAGTCTTCGTTGGGGTATACATCTTTCCTCTAGAATGTTGTCTGTATAGGTCCACTCCTTCATATAGCCACCATAGAACGGAACCTCCCGATTTCCGGTATTTTGAAAGTGTGGCCTCAATATTCCTCCGAAATGGCTGAAATTTGGTGTTTATTCTTCATTTGGGGTATAAAACTTTCTCCCATAAATTTGTCTATATAGGTCCATGCCTTCATATAGCCCCATAGAACGGTGCCTCCCAAATTTCGGTATTTTGAAGGTTAGCCACATTGTTTTACCGAAAGGAAACTAAACGAAAGGAAACTAATTGAAGTAAAATTCAATACAATTCATGATGGAAGGTATAACAAGTTCGGCCTGGCCGATTTTAACGACGTTCTTACTTGTTATTGATAGTCACTTGCATATCCCAACTAATTTGTTATGCAAAAGATATAATTGACATAAGAAAAGGTAACATAAACTGTTTCAAGAGCCAGCAACGTGGACCGGTTCGGCTAATATTTAATGTGTTTAGTGTACGTGGTTTCTTAGCTACATTGTAATCCCAAGTAGTGTCCTTTTTTGTCTTCCCAAGTATTTCTGCCCCAACTCCCTGCGTCTTTTGTTTTTGTCTGCAAACCATGTAGAATCTTCAGCATGTAATGTCTTCCGGCGTTTAGGAAGTTTATCATCAGAGCTTTCAGAATCACTGTGAAAACCATAGGGAACTAGACCCTTGACACCATCGTCTAATTCCATTCCAAATTCATACTGCTCTTTGTTAGCAAAAACCATGATGTCTTCTTAATTTAATAACATTTCAATCAATTATTGTTTTAGAATCATTTAATAATATAAACATTGCACTTACCCGTCCGTTAGAAGGTATTACTTTATTGAATTCAGAATACAAACTAATCTCGTTATGTGAATAAATGTCCGTAGAGAAACCACAAATTACCAGTTGATAAAGTTAAGTTAGATATACGACAGTAAAAACAGTAAAAATTTTGATTTTTTTTACAAATTTTTCAATATATGAGGTATTTGAACACATGCAGCATCCAAATTGTATCAATGAAGAGGCCAGAAGTACATCTTTCATAATCAGTTCGCTTATAGGGGAAAATAGATTTCAAATGTAAATTTTCGTTGCAATATAGAAATTATCACATTTTTGTTCAAAAGTTTGGTCCACAGGCTCCGCCAAATATCATCCGATTATCATCCAAAGGTGTAGGCTAGTTCTTTACATTGTACCCCAACCATGGATGACGTTAAACATTATATCTGAACTACATTAGCTGTAGTATTCTGTTAAATTATACATTTTCCTGTGGACTTACGACCATTTCGTACTCAAATTTGTACGTTTTCTGGACTTACGACCTTTTCCGACAAGGGCAAAACATATAGAAAAACGGGACCATTTTCTTTGTATCATACGACGTGTTTTGACTTGTACTATCATCCTGTAACAAAAATGCGATTTCCAAAAAAGTGGACTTACGACCTTTTCCGACGGAGCAGACGATATATATTCTTGATCAGGATAAAATTCTGAGTCGATATATTACAACAAATTACAATTAAATTACAACTTGTAATCACTCTAGCGTTCACAATAATTGAGCTAGAGCGCTTTATTTTTTTTTTTTTTTTGAACCCGAGTGCCTTTTCTCTATAGACAGGTCAATAAGATGGGTTACAACAACCCACGTTTTGGTATAGTCTCCATATAACAGTACCTCCCGATTTTCGGTATTTTTGAGATTTTAACTATATTTTTTGACCGAACTACCTGCAGTTAGATGTTTGGGGTTACCAGTGGTCAAAAAAACTACTTCATTAAAAATTTTAAAGATATGTCCAGGTTTTAGAATAGCCCCCGTATAACGGTACCACGCGATTTTCGATATTTTGAGGATTTTAGCTTAATTTTAACCTGAAATGTTATATTTAATGTTCACAGTGGTCACAAACAATCTCCACCGACAATTGTCAACATAGGTTCATGTTTTGGTATAGCCTTCATATAGCGGTACCTCCCGAGTTTCGGTATTTTGGGAATTTTAGTCATAATTTTTAACTGAACTACCTGTAATTTTAGATTTGAGGTTCTCAGTGGTCACAAAACTTCTCCGTCGAAAATCGTCAACTTAGGTCCGTGGTTTGGTATAGCCCTCATATAACGGTACCTCCCGATTTTCAGTATTTTGAGGATTTTAGCTACATTTTTTAAGCGAACTATCTGTAACTTGACATTTAACGTTCTCGGCGGCCATGAAACTTCTCCACCAAAAATTGTCAATATAGGTCCTTGGTTTGGTATAGCCCCCCATATAACGGTACCTCCCGATTTTCAGTATTTTGAGGATTTTAGCTAAATTTTTTTACCAAACTACCTGTAATTTAATATTTAAGGTTCACAGTGGTTACAAAAAAAACTACACCAAAAACCGTCAACATAGGTCCATGTTTTGTTTTAGCCCCCATATAACGGTACCTCCCGTTTTTCAGTATTTTGAGGATTTTTAGCTACAATTTGTAACCGAACCAGC